>NC_134175.1:48760436-49018180 GCF_964188355.1 Buteo buteo
TACACCAGCGCTCAGCAAGTCTCATGTCAACTGGAAATCTGCTTATAATCATCGGGCCAGTTTTAGAGAATGGAGCAGAGCAGACAAAGGCAAAAGACTTAGAATCGCCCTGAAGTGAAAGAGCAATTATAGGAAGATTTCTGCTGTTTCAGTGGTAGTTAATGAGAGACTACTGGGAATGACCTAAGAAGAAGGAAGATCCGAAGAGGATTAAATGGAGAGAGATGTATATACATTAACCTTCAGTGGGTTACAGTATGGAAGTTTCTGAGCTATGAAACAATAGGAGCTTATCAGGAAAGAGACAGGACAACTTGAAATGTGGTAAGAGAAAAGGATAATCCAATTAAAAGAGGAGAAAGTAAACAAAATAGGTTTGCAGACATTTAAGTTGGGACATTCTCTAGAAAACTTGACAACTCCATGCAATTTCAACGCTAGCTTGAACACACTGAGAGGACATACTGTTTTTAAGACACGTAGCAAAGAGTACCACTACTACCAACAAGGAAAGGTGAAGTACTTGTGTGGATGACAGAATACAGAAGCAGTAATTACGTAGGTGATATGACTGCAACCTCCACTTAAAACCAGCTCCACTAATAGGTTGTCATATGTACTTCCACACATGCACAACGCACCTGGTTAAAGCAAGTCACTTCTGAACATAACAAGAAAGCATAGATCAAACGACGGCTGGGAGCGGAGACTGGCATTTACTTGTGATTTAAGTACACGAATCTGCTTTGTAACAAACTGGAGAACTTAAACCACCATGTATTACAAGGTATTTTTCACCGTGAAGGAAGGTATTATTCACCATGGCTTGGCAGGATGGCCAAGAAACTTCAAATCAGAATTGTCTGGAGCAGTTAGCACCCAGTAGACACTGCCTGGAAGCATGAAAGGAACACCTAGAATCGATGCCAGTTTGAGACTAGAGAACATGGACTGGAAAAACCTCTTCTTTTTGAAAATGAACCAGCATGTGTATACCCTAGTAACAGAATAGTTCTCTCTTCAAGAAGACAGGCATACTCCAATGAGTTCTCTTGACAGCATACTTTATGATGTGCCCTTGCTCCCATGAGTTTCCCTTAGCATGAGTAGCATACCACAATTCTTCCCATGTAGGAAGAAAATCAGTGGTGAAACAGTTTTCATTTTCCTTCTAGATTTCCAGCTTTCTAGAAAAAACTGTTAGAATTTGTAACAGAAAAGACCCTGCAGCTTGTCCTTAAAAAAAGTACCTCTGATATGAATAAGTGTTAGGGTGGACACAAGAAAAATGGAACATCATTAAAATAGATTCTAATTTTGTGCAGTATGGAATATTAGAGCAGCACATTCCCCATTTGTTCTTGCCTTTGTGCTAGAGGGGTCACTCACAAGGGTAACACTCCTGCGCAGGACAGACGGCGGCTGCCTGCTGGTTTCACTGCGCCAGAGCGAACTGCACAATTATGTTGGTCATTCAGGGGCAAAGAGGGGTTAGTCTGTGTGAAATATTGAATTGCGAATCCCCTTTTGAAAGTAGACAGTAAGGAAGATTGACAAAATCAACATCAAGATTCTCAGTTGTTTAACTGCTTTTCTTATGGCACGTAAATGTTGCTGGAGACTGGAATGCTTTTACGGGTTGTCATGTCACCTTAAATTTTGGTGACTCAAGCATCATAAATGACTTCCCTGAAGTATATAAAAAACCAGCAGGAGCAGTAGAAGTAGCTAGTGAATACCTCTGGATGTTCAGCACAATTTAGACTCCATGAAATATAGATTTTTCAGTACAACTTATCCACAGCAATAACATGCTGATATTTACAACAATACATTTGATTACTTCTGAGTATTGCATTAAAAAAGGAATAAAAAAATCAGGAAATCTGACAGCAGAGTGGATGGTGGCTGCTTTTGATGCCTTGGCTGCTCTCCACTACCTTCATTACTCAGCTCACTGGGGTGCAAGATCAAGAAAGTCTGCTTCCACCTCCAGGCCAGGGCGGCATAACTCTAGCATGGTGCAGTGTTCTTCAGGGAAGCATGTGAATTGTAATCACAAATTACAAACCCCTCTTCCGTAGAATATTATTCTACCAGAAGTCAATACCAAGGAGGAGGTGGAGAACGCAGAAGAGGGGATGAAAGCACAGACAGTGCAGTAATGAATAACAATTTTGTTTAAAAATTGTGTAAAAGCGGCCTACTTTCATTTATTGTCTTCTTAACATGCACAGTTGGACTTCTCTCATATTTACGCCCTTTTGCCGATATCAACTTATTTCCATTGAAACAGTACACACCTTTGTTGTACTGCTTCTAATGTGTAATTTATTTTGGCGAGAATAATCCTGTGCATTAGACTAAGTCAGAAAACAAATAAAACCAACATAATGAAAGTAATTTCTTTTCGATTTCATTTCCATGCAGAAGATTTAAATGTGTTTGGGGAAAAATCATGAGGACCAAACAGACACTGTTGTTGAGAAGCCGCTGAAGGGAAGGTGCAGCAACCTCAGAGACCTGCATGCTGAGCCTTCCCCCCTCCTATGTGTGCGTGCCAAGGGCTGCCAGGAGGAGAACAGCAGCTTCCATGCCACCCAAATCCTACAGCTGGGCACAGGAGCAATGTATCAGCCTCCCAAAAATGAGAAGTATGGGCAGGACGTTAGGATTTCATAACTATTTCTTATAACCACTTCATAACACAGCTCTTTGGCGCGGGAGGTTATGCTTTTATTCCTCTATCTTGGTTCAAAGTGCCTAGCACTTGTATTAATACATAAGAAAAATATTCAGGTCAGTGCTGAACAGTAATCATCTTCCATGCAAAAGGATCACAAAGTAATTGCAAGTTATCTAAGAGTCGTCCTCAACCTGAAATGCGTCCATGTCTAAGATGGAAAGCAGGGAATTTGTTACAGCAGCCCTAGTCCTTCTCATGGTGGTAACTCAGGATAAAACAAAATACAGCATCTAATTAAAGTTAAGTCTATATAGACCTCACAGAACAAATACAGTCAAGATAATGAAGGCAGCACACCTGGATTTTGGAATAAAATACCGCAGGAACCAGGTGCTTTCCTAACTGGAGACACGGAGGTCTAGTTCTGGTTTTGACACATCCAGAGTACTTGCGAGGCAGCAGGAGCAGTGCCCGGCCCGTCACTTGGTTATTCATGAGACCTTTGGCATGACCGTTCTTTGTTTTTACTCACATACCCAGCGTACTGCGTTTTCACCTGTAGCCCATTGCCATTTAGGAACACATGCATCTTGGTGCCCTTTCTACAGCAAAGGACATCAATGCAAGTAGGCTAAAACTGAACACGCATGATCCTGTAGAAGCCAAATTGCCCTCTGTGCTACACAGAACACTCTGTAGACAGCTTTTAGGAAATAAATTGTGTAAAATGGACTGAATCTAACTCAAGCTTCCACTGTATGAATAGGTAAATGGTTCTTAGACTAAGTACTTAAGGAACTGCATTGGCTCATCAACATTCATAACTTCTGCCATAACATGAAGGAGATAAAGCACAAACAAGCTCTGAAAAGAAGATAAAAGAAGAGCTGTTAAAAGCAAACATTCTTCTTTCATTGTGCTGTTAATTTTCTCTTTAACAGATCACATTCCCAATCCACCCTGAGCAAGGCAATAGTCTCAGTGGTGGTGTATTTTGCAGATCTCTCAGCAGTAGCACACATAAAACCATACCTATATAGGACACAGCTGCTTGAAATTTCCAGGCAGCCGCCAGATTTGTTTTCGTTTGGGAGGATATCCCCTCAATTGATGCACAGATGGAGAAGGCAGTTAACTAGCAACAATAATAATCATCCTCCATGACAGGCTTAGAGCTGAATCCAAATCTAAGGTGAGGAGCCGCAGGAGATTTTTAAGGCTTGGAGTCAGTGCCCTGATCGTTACTGAGAACACTAGCACACAATGTAAGAAAGGCACAAAGTCGCCGTTTCAGTTGGGGATGGACTCTTCTGTTTAAGCCTTTAAGCCCAGATAGAGCTATTAGACAGAACCATTTATTAACATGCCTGCTGCAGTACAGGATACAAACCAAAGAGAAGCCACTGTTTCAAACAGCTATTAACCTTGGTGAACAGGTGAATTCTGTAATCATAAAAATGTGTTATCTTGGAGGCTATCAGAGCAGGGAAGGACAGTCTCTCTCGTCTCCTAATCTCTCATGTGATTCCAATTTAAATGATACAAAATCCCTCGGAAGTGAAAGGTTTTGTTATTTCTTTTTTCTACACAGTCCCATTATCCCGAAGAAAAGTTTATCACACAAATGTTATATCCATTATCTTATTAATTATCATTATCATAATATTAGTTACGGGTAGAAAGATTGATTAGTTTGATCTGCTTCAGCTACACATGCTACTATATGAATGCTTAGGAAATTTAATTTGCAACTTAACATGAAGTCCTCTGAGGCAGGCTTTCTAGTATTTCTGGCCCCAAGCTATTGTAAAATACGAAGAGTGGGTGAAAATTATACCAATGCACCAGAGTAACCTTGAACTCTGGAGAAGATTAGAATTCAAACATTTTGGAGCGCACCAAATTCTTGTTTACAAAATGTTACATCAGCTTTTCCCTATGTACTGGAAACTAGGGCATAAAAATGGTCCCCTCCCCCCAAGAATAACTACTCTACTATATTAGTTTTTCAGTGCATGGAATACTCTAAAATGAAAGTAGTCTTTTACTTTCTATCTACAGCACCAAATAAGAAGAGGAAGGGTGCTGCAGATATTTTGCAGTTAAACAAAAGCCAGTTCATTTTGCTGTAAATAACTACTGAAGCAATACCAGAAATATAAAAATACACATATATACAACATACCTGGCTTATTTGTTTTAAACCAATTCAAAATACAATTTCAGCAGTCCCCAAACTGCAGTTTATGAGATTTTATGACAGACCATCAGACATTTTGGAGATATCTGGTTTACCATGCTCCTGGCCTACCGGGGTAGCTCTCCAGGTTGGACTGTCTCACTGTCTTTGGTCCTTTGCCAGCAGTAATGCCTGCAATCATGGTAGAAAATCAGCTGAACCTAACTAAGATTTATGCAGTTTCATTGCAAAACAAAAGTTTGGATTGGTTTTTATTTTACCCAAGTGGTTTCAACCACCCCCTTACATTGCAGTTGCGTCAGCAAAGGACAAAGAAGGTCAGAGAATAATGAAATTATAATTCCGTGACAAAATAACATGCAACAAATGAATGCATCGGCAAATCAAGCCCAACAATAGAACATTAGTCAAACAACAGCAAAATGATTAATAGATTTAAATATTCCTGTCAATTATTAAAATGCCTAATTCTTGTACTTACAAAGTTCATCATTTTCTCTCTGTGAGTAACAACAGCCATGTGGTAATTGCTGCCTTCTTTAAGTCACCAGTGCAGATTTAATGTGCTCAAAGTAAAGCTATCACTGCTTTAAAGCCATGCAAAAGGATTGCAACCTTTTTTGGCATGTATCAGTAAAAAATGGGTTTCTGGTGATATTAAAAAGTGAAAATCACTTTCTTTTACTTACTGACATCTCCTTTTTGCAGTTAACTTTATGACTAAAAAGAGAACAGCCACCTTTTGTCACTGTTGAAAGATGGATGGATTAAAAGGAGCACATATCACTGCTGCAAATAGGCTACAGATCTTCATCAATATAAATCCACAAAGCATTTGACTGCACCAAGGAAACATATTCTGAAATTTTCATTCCATGAAGAGATTACAGGAACTTAAAAGGCAAATAGCCATTGATTCTTATTACAAGAACTGTTAAAGGAAGGAGAAAAAGCAAACATTTAAACTATTCCTTTCAAATCTCTTCCTCAACTTGTGATTCTTCTTACTTAAATGCTAAGCACTGTTAGCAATTTTGTGGAGTCTGAGCTGTTTTCCCCCTCAAACTTTCTTTTAGTTTACACATCAATCAAATTTCATAGCAACTCTCTTGTTTTTTCATTGAGGCACAGCAACATTTTCTCTACTCTTGTTAGTATATTTTTTCACTAGAAGAGCCTGTTTAGTGTTCTGAATCTAGCAGTCATGAGGTTTGTATTTTATATTATAGTACCCTACAGGCTCACCGATCCAGACTCCATGTAATAACCAACTGTTTTTCCCTTATATGCATACTTATGCGTGTGATAATTGTCCCTGGAGTGACTAGTTAGAAGTATTATAAGGTCATAATTATTACCGTAGTACTCAGGAGTTCAAGCCACAGACCAGATTGCCTCTATCAAGTCAGAGTTTTCTCTGTGACAGAAAACTTCCAATCCTTGACAAACCAGCTAAGCAGGGAAATAGGAAGGGAAATAATGAATGACAGCAAATATGATGGCCAGTATGAAAGGCAATTGCCTAATGTGCCAAGTACTCCATTTCATACAGACTAATTAGACCTTTTCATGTCTTTCCAGAACATCAATACATCTCTTGATTTTCTTACAGATATCAAGTACACAATTTTTAACACAAACTTTATTTTTTAAAACCTTTTTGACAAGAAATATGAATGAATATTATGAATTCTAATTAACTTCAAAACAGTAATAAAAGCTTTATCCCGCAATGTTTTGGTTTATGTATCTCTTTGTTCCCTGAAAACACCCATCTTTAGATAACTCTCTGAGGAGACTAGAGAAATTTTAGAGCTGGTGACACATATCTCTTTAAAAATAGCATATATGGATTGAGGTAAAAAGAATTAGTAAGCTTCTTTACAATGGCATGGCTATTTATTCCAGGTAACATTCGATGTGCTTTCAAAGGTTCCTACCAGTCATACTCATATATCAGCATCAGCTCGTTCAAAGCAAGCGAGGGGAAGACACCCCAGGAAAAATAATGATGCCCTGGGAAGAAGATTCCGTTTGAACTCCGTGATTTCAGGTAGCACAGTGCTCTCCTTCTCCCTTGGGCGTTTTCCTGCCTGGACCCACAGGTCTCCATCTCAGCATCACCTTCACACCCTCCACAGCCAGAATGTACTTGATCAACTGTTATGTGTTCCCAAGTACATCAATTAAACTGTGCTTTGCAAGTAGCACAGAAGAGAAGAATTACTATGATAATATCACAGAGACAAGGCACCTCTGATCCAAATGCAGGGAATCTTTAAGTTCTTAAAATACCTCATATTTTGTGACATCTTAATTTCCAGTGATTATTTTAAAGCTTTATCACAATGAATAAAATTTATTTTTCCAAAAATTCTAGATTCCAATTCTATAATATATTGTCTGACCTTTCTCTTAAGTAAACATCTCTATGTACAGCATGTATTTATTGGGGGTTTCTGCAACTCTCTTCTTAAAATGCATCAGCATGGGAAAAAAAAAATCCAAAGCCTACATTCTTCATGTTTAAAAGGGCAGAGTTTCTGTGATGTTCTACTAAAAAGCTAATATAAAATTGTTTTAAAAATTCACCTTTTACTTTTTAATTTACAAATATTTTAGTCTTCTGCAAACAGCAAAATTTAAACCCACTTAGACCAGTTTTTATTAAAAATTCCCCAAGTTGTTGGCTAATGTCTATTAAGAAAGAACAAAATCAATTATGTTATTGTTTTCCCACACACATCCCCCCCCACCCCCCAATATCATCTTTAACATTCAGATGCAAGTACATTCCTCCACAAAGTTAGCAGTAAAATGCTGCAAATAAAAAATGTCTGTATTGGCTATGCTCAAGAAAACCACTTCTTGTGCCAAAACTACCTATGTACGAGTCTTGCTTACTGGTAGCTCACCTGAGAAAAATCTAAGTAAAAACTAAGTAAGCACTCAGACTTTGCCTCAGACTGACAGCTGAATCCCAGCATCTACTCGCACTAACTCCATAAATGATCAGTTCTTTAGAAATACATATGGTTTAACTCCAGTAGAATCTATACAACCCTAATTATCAACTTACTACTAATGCTGAAGTTTGTTCTGATTATAGCTTCCCAAATGCTGGAATTACAAATATGCAAGCTTTAGTTATGGTCACACTTTCAGGTATGACAGGACTTCCCAGAGTGAGAGGTAATGATTAGTAGCTTTTTAAAATTAAACCTACATTTTCTATAGCACAGGTCAGTTTAGAATAGAAAACAGTCTTTCTGTTACACCTAAAGCATGAAATACATTCTTGATGTATGCTTAGCACTACAGTCAACATTTCCAAGCTACTTGCCAGCAGAACTCAGAGTGCTGAACATCAGCATTGTCAGCTCCTTGGAAATCTCTGACATATTTTACATAGCCCAAATAGACTCCTCGTCTACATTAATAATCCTTTCACGCAAGGCGGCAAGCTCTTGAACAGAAATTCAGGACAGAATATGTATTACAGCTAAAGAAGACTGTAGCACAGTAACTTCACTGCACATAATCAGCATGGGATGGATGAGTAGAGTCCACCTCTCCATTGGGCAAACACCACGACCAAGGATGAGAGCTGGTAAGGGAAAGTTAGTAGGTCTGTGGCTGCCTCCTCACCTTTTCCCATGTTCAGGAATAGGGTATGACTATGAGAAAACTCCAGCTGGTATGTGTCCAAGCTGGGAGAGAACGAGCAGAGTTAAAAGCTGCTCTTGTTCTCTTGTTTAGATTTCTCACTTGCAGCAATCATCCAGCTAGTCCCAAAAATGTGTCCCACAGGAGGCAGTAATGGCAAGCCAAAAGCAGTAAAACTTGTGGCAATGAACAAGAAATGAAAAAAACCAAAACCCAAACCAAACCAAAAACTTAAACCAAAGAACCCCCCAGTAATTTCTATTTGAACTAAGTGTTTTCAGATTTTACAGTCTGTGACTTGTTCATCCAGACCTCACAATCAAATTGAAACACCGTATCTCTTCTGGAAGATGCAAAGATTTATTAAACTGCTACAGCTTTTCCATGCTTCTACCATCAAAAAAGCCCGCAACATGAGACAATAATAAAACTCACCAAGAATTAGTTGCTAATAACAAGTCTTTTTTGAAGGCAGAGGAATTATTTTGGAAGTCTAGAACTCCTAATCACACTCTTTGTCAAGTCCATAAATGCACAGCTGTGCCTTCATTAGGGGAAAAAGAAAGATGTGAGAGCACTTTCACAGCTGAAGTCAGAAGCAAAGGCCTGCAGATGTACCCGTTAACAAGAATTGTATTTCATTCACATTACTTTTTACTTGGAAGACGATTGTAACTCATGCTAACGCAAGCAAACAGCAATTTCTGCTTTCATTTACAGTCCATACATTGAAAAGAGCTTCCTGAATCCTTTGGTGAACACTGACAGCGGCCTTATTAAGATCAACAGACTGGCTTTCCTTATGCAAGTACTGGAGGGCTAAATACTTCGAAAGCACTACGCTGTATGTCAGGGTGGACACGGACGTCTATAGAGCTGACGTCCAACCCAGCCCAGTCGCTGGGCAGCTCTGTGTGAATTTACACTAGACCCAGCTTCTCCCTCCTGCTGCGTGCTGGGAACTTGCATATGTATCATGTACATCCTTAGGTATGTATCATATGTATTATGTATATCCTTAGGTATGCAGAAGGGCTCTTTCTGACTTTGTGATGAGTCTTAGAAAACCGGAGGCATTTTGTAAATGCCTCCTCCCACCTGTAGACCCCTTTGGCATCAGGAGGGAAAAATTTCCTGGATTGGCAGAACATTTTTTTATTAAATGTAATGTATGGACTTCTTAAGGTATGTAAATCATGAGATAGCAACTTTCTGCTTTTAACAGGAAATGGTTGTTAGCTCTTACATCCTGCAAATTTAATACTTTTAGCACTGGAATGATTCATATCTTAACAACATTTTCAAGGCAATATCAAGAAACCTGGCACATACTGGTGGACTTCAAAACAAAAAGTTTTCAAATAGCAGAAAGCCTGATTTTCTGTGGGGATCATGTAAGGGCATTTTTTTCTTTCATCTAGTCCTCCTTTGTAAACCCAAATAGAACACATGTAAAAACCCAGTCACCTTTTCAGTAGGAGACAAAGCATCCATGGTCCCCATTTTACTTCATCTGAACAGTAATCCACATCATGTCACTGAAAGGTATGTTGCTATTTAAAACATTTTTCCATTAAGCTTAAGAGGGGGAAATTACAGTTTGAAGATGACTGTGTTTTATCCTTTCCTCTAATACCAGACATTAGGACCAACATGAGATTTGGTTTGGGTTTGTGTTTTCTTCTCTTCTCTGAAAATCAAAACATCCAGCTCGCCTGGGAAAGGCAGGAAGCAAGCCTAGGTTTTCCTGAAGGGCTAGTATAGCACTTTACCTTTTCATGCATCATATAACGTTCAAGTTTACCAGAACGCAGAAGTATGGGCCCCACACTGTGTCCACTTAAATTTGTGAGTAATTCTCTGATTATTTTTTAGCATAAGTTATGAGTGTCAGTGCATGGCAGAAAAACAGTTGCACATTGCAAAAGTACTTTTCATTACAATGTACCTTAAATGCAAATACTCGGGATGTCTGAACAGTTTTGGTTTTATGTAACTCTGCACATTTTATGTAACAATTTGCAGAACAGAACTTACTCACATCCTGTTTTATCCCCTTGATGCCACTGCATGCCATCATTTGGCAATTTAAAACTATATTTGTGGCTCTGTTGTAGAAACTTAAAAACTACCTGCACATAAATGTTTCATGCCATTCTTCTATCAATTCATTGCCTTTCAATGAAGTAAAAAAGCTGAAATTTGCTAAAAGACAACTAAATGTTTTGCTACTTCAGAATTGTGAACTATTTTCTTTTTAATCTGTAAGTCTATGTCACTTTCTACAATAACGCCTTGATCCCAGATGGAACTGTTCTACCATAAATATTTTAAAATAGAACATAAAATATGACTTCCCATTGTTTTTGTTCAAGAATTTTGTTTAGCAAGTAAATCAAGATCTGAATGCTCATTAAATGACGATGTTGGGTTTTAATAAATAAATTATAAGAGTCAATAACAAAGAATGCCACTAAACAAATGATTATGAAAATGATGACACAACCAGTCCAGGGCACAAGCTATTATTTTGGAACAGCTGCTGAAATCATCTTAGAACAACACCGAGGCAGCGTGCCATGGTGGTACCTTCTTATCGAGTTTAAAATTAATAAACAGATTGAGATTGTTCCTTCAAGTACTAGAGCTTTACCCTAAAAGCAGAAGAAAAAAAAAACCAAACCCTGCAGGGAATAGTTTCTGAATAGGCAGGGTGTGTTCCAGATGTCCAGAAAAAGGGGGCAGAGCACATAACTGCTCCTGTCCTTCAGCAGAGGGCATTTTCTCTCTTATATATCCCCTGTGACAAAAGTACGTAGGTCACAGCTCCAATGCTCCTATTCCAAAAAGATCCCCCGGGGGTGTATTGGGCCTGCACGGCAAGGTTTTGGTAGTGGGGGGGACTACAGGGGCGGCTTCTGTGAGAAGCTGCTAGAAACTTCCCCTATGTCCGATGATAGAGCCAATGCCAGCCAGCTCCAAGAGAGATCCGCTGCTGGCCCAGGCTGAGCCCATCAGTGCTGGTGGTAGTGTCCCTGGGAGAACAGATTTAAGGAGGGAAAAAGAAAACTGTGCTAGTGCAGCCGAAGAGAGGAGTGAGAATATGTGAGAGAAACAACCCTGAAGACCCCAGGGTCAATGAAGAAGGAGGGTTAGGAGGTGCTCCAGGTGCCGGAGCAGAGATTCCCCTGCAGCCCGTGGGGAAGACCATGGTGAGGCAGGCTGTCCCCCTGCAGCCCAGGGAGGTCCACGGTGGAGCAGATCTCCACCTGCAGCCTGGGGAGGACCCCACACTGGAGCAGGGGGATGCCTGAAGGAGGCTGTGACCCTGTGGGAAGCCCGAGCTGGAGCAGTCTGTTCCTGAAGGACTGCAGCCCGTGGGAGGGACCCACGCTGGAGCAGTTCATGAACAACTGCAGCCCGTGGGAAGGACTCATGTTGGAGAAGTTTGTGAAGGACTGTCTCACGTGGGATGGACCCCACGCTGGAGCAGGGGAACAGTGTGAGGAGTCCTGCCCCTGAGGAGGAAGGAGCGGCAGAGACAACGTGTGATGAACTGACCCCAACCCCCATTCCCCGTCCCCCTGCACCACTGGTGGGGAGGAGGGAGAGAATCCAGGAGGAAAGTTAAGGCCAGGAAGAAAGGAGGGGTAGGGTGAAGGTGTTTTAAGATTTGATTTTATTTCTCATTACCCTGCTCTGGTTGGTTGACAATAAATGAAGTTAATTTTCCCCAAGTCAAGTCTGTTTTGCCCATGATGGTAATTGGTTGAGTGATCTCTCCTTGTCCTCATCTCAACCCACGAGCCTTTTGTTATATTCTCTCTCCCTTGTGCAGCTGAGGAGGGGAGTGATAAGAGCAGCTCTGGTGGGCACCTGGTGTCCAGCCAGGGTCAACCCACCACAGGGGCTGAGCAGGCTTTGGCTGGGACCCTCTCACACTTCAGTTGTGTTACAAGTCTATGTAACCAATACAAAGAGCTGCCTTTCCCATATGAAACTGGATTCACTTCTGCTAAAATTCTAGGAAATGTATATCATTAAAAGAGGGAAAAAGTCAATTAAACAAATGGCAGGTCCTACATCTGATGCATAATTTTGAAAGAGGCTATCAAATATGCAAGACCATTAGAAAATAAAACGTACTTTAGACAGCAACAAATTGTGCTGAATTGCCTGCTGGTAATTAAAAAGTGCATTTGTTTAAAAGACCATATATAGTTCTTAATGAGTGAGGATTATGACCTTCTATAGCTGGGCAAAGAGATGTGTTTGGGGCTTAAATTACTATAAATGAGTCTTTTATTTTAAAACACAGACATTTTCTATCTGGCTGATCTGGCTCTGGGAATGTGACATCAGCTCTTACGGAACCTCACACAAGTGCAGAAACCAAGCTGCATCATGAAGGGGTCAGAAAAGTGTCACTGTGCATTGGATAAACCTATTTTTTGAATCAAAATCTGGTCTGCTGCTAATTCCTTCTCTTTTTTAATCTTAGTGATCATCACTTCCTTTAAGAAAATGGGAAGGCTGACAATGGTCCATTGTTCCATTAATCCATCCCACGTATAAGATATCTTATCTTCCAAACACCATTTTTAATACTTTGCTACATGTAAATGGATTTTTAGAATGACTGGACAGACACAAATTATTTTAGAGAGATGCTAAATATAGTCTCAGAAAGTTTGATTTCATACGACATGTTCTACCACGATATCCCACAGGTAAAAAGAGACATTCAGAGAACAGCCAATACAACTATAGTAGCCTTATTCAACACCAGTTGCACACTAGAAAACATTATCGTTTTGCAGAGAGTGGATCATGGTCACATCCTGAACTTTAAATATGGCTCATCTTTCTCCAGATGTAGCATTTTCCTAGAGTTTCTTAAAAGCAAAACCAAATCCTATACATATGTAAATGCTTAAACACCACCTGAATACAAGTCATTCAAAGAAATTAAGTGCATTTTTTGGTTTGGATAGGTCCAGTCCAGAAGCCTAAAATCATGGAAATGTTGCCATTAATTCCAGTAGGATTCAGGTCTAATCCTAACTAATTATTTTTTTTAATTATTCTTGCACACTGCTTATTTTAATTTTTTTTGCAACAAGTGACTTCACACTTGAAGTTGTTAATGAACTTAACTTGAGAGAACATTATCTACACAAAGAACTGTAAATTAGGTCTATATTTTCTTGCCATATTGTGTTGGGTTTAAAAAACAATATTAGTAGAAATAATTAATCTGTCTATTCTGCTATATGCTAACAGTATAGATTATATGTGATTCACATGCATTACAGTTCTATTACATTTATTTTGTGAACAGTACTGAAGGATACATCAGTATCATTTTATATAATCTGAAAATTTTCTGAACTTCACAGTTCGGGGTGAATTTTGGCTCTCTCCAAATTTCAAGGAATGGAAGTTTGTAGTATGTAATATGGAAGTAGGCAGTTTCTTCAATTCAAAATCTGTAAGAACATGATGACAAATCATAACTTTTGACCATTTAAAACATATGTTGTGTACTGTCTTGCATACCGGTAAGAAAAGTGGTGTGTGGAGAACTGTGGTGAGATCAATGATGTTCTAAAGGATCGGCACCAACAACCAGACACACAACAGGTAGAGGAACTAACTACCACAAAGAAATTATGATGACCATATAGATTGATACTACTGCATGCATAGCAATGATGCTTTCAATACACCCCTTTTCACAAGAGAGAAAATATTCTTAGATTACAGAGTCACCTGGCAAACCTGTTTTCTTTTATGAGTCAGTGCAGTGGGAACACGTTCCTACTCTTTGACGAACGTATTTCCAGAGAGTACTGACTTAAAACAGGTCTGCTTTACTAGCCTCACATGAAGGATTATACTGAACCTTGTTATTGACTGGTCTCTCTATTTTCCAGTTCTTGTTCTTACTTCATTGCTTCCAGTGATTCTTTTTACTTGCCATTTACTTTTTGTACTTTCCCACAGTACCACTTCTTCTTTTCTTTCTCACGTAGTTTTTAACTCTTTCCATTTCATCTCGCAGTATTTTAATCTGTACATTTCACAGACAACTCAAAGTATAGGCGTTACTCCTGTGAGTTAAAGACTAAGTTACACTTTCTTGACAGAATTTTGTGGAGAAAAGATGATTGAAATCTTCCAGAGAAGATATAATGAATTCTGAAAATCAGTTTTTTATATGGTCTGTGCATGTTCTTGCTTCTGAGTGGAAGACCAAGAGTTATTTCTCAAAGTGTCAAAGCGAACTTCTTCACACCACTGAATGTTATCAATCTCACTTAACATTGCTGGTGACATCTTGACTTGTTTATCATAGTCTAAGAAATGACGGTAACTTTTAATTTTTAAACCATATTACACAATTTGAAAATGACTTAGACTTTTTGATTATACAGTTTCATGAGCTTAAAATTGCAAAATGCAAGAAGTGGGATGCGGTAAGAAATTAAAGTCCTTGTCTAGAAGAAAAATTTATGAGTTCTCTTCTTTTCAGCTATTAATTGTACTGTGTGAAAAGGCAGAATACAGTGTATGCTGTATATACATGACCAGGCAGGTGGACTTTGTGTAGAGGCATATGTATTCCAGGCAGGACTACACCCACCCCAGCTCCCAGAATTTACCCACTTTGTTTAACGATACACAACTAATTGCTGAGCTAGGAACAAGTGAGAGACCAGAATTGGTCTCTTTGCAATGAGAATTCAAATGCACACTCCTGGAGCTTTGAATATTTGCTATAATAAATGTTTAACTGTTTATTCCACAGAGAAGAGCACCATGAGGAGCAAAAGCATCCCCCATGCAGGACATCTTGTAGTTTGCTCATTTGTTTATTCACCTTGGGAAGATAAGGAGCTGGGAAGTCAAATCCCCTCAGGCAGGGAGTGAAAGAACTTGAAACCAAGTCTCATAATTTAGCTTGGCTGAGGACTCCTGGGGCAGAAAACTGACAACTGCACTTCTGACAAATTATGTGATGCCAGCCTCAGAATTTGCTCTTTTCTTTCTTCTTTTCCTTCTTCAATTTAATACCATTCTGTAAATTTAGGTCGACTTTATGAATAGCTTTAGGAGGACCAAACCCACATTTTTAAGCACACATGCCTTTCACTTAATTTTCTTCCTCACTTCAAACACCAGGTTGCCCAATTATTACAAAGCTCTGTTGATATGAGTAATGAATAGGTAAATAACGTCACTGGAATAAGTGGCTATGGAAATTTAATAATCACCTGTTTTATTGATGGACAGGTGTTTCAGATGCATTCTTCCTCATCAGATATAATTTTACTATTAGTTAATGTAAGAAATATTAATTGAATTCTTACTCTATAGGTTTAAATTTAAAAGTTCCTGTATATTCTGAAAAAGAAAAAATGCTTAAAAAGAAACTGAAAAAAGCATTACTCTATCTAAATAAGATTTCAGTACATTTATGCTATGCCCCACACCCCAAATATTGGTTACAATA
The DNA here is from genome assembly GCF_964188355.1 of Buteo buteo. NCBI lineage: Eukaryota > Metazoa > Chordata > Aves > Accipitriformes > Accipitridae > Buteo > Buteo buteo. The sequence goes on from NC_134175.1 coordinate 48,776,505, forward strand.
GCTGAAGATAAACCTTGTGCTATCGTTCTCCCTACGCCTCAAGGTTACTAGTGTTTCGTAAGCATTTGCTGTCAGGTCCTAGTTTCTCCTCACTGAAAAGCCGTCTCCAATGCCTATATATTAAAAATGCAGTTAAGATATACTCTCTGATGTGAACTAACGGGAGCCAGGCAGCAGCTACAATTCCTGCTTGCGGGGTGAGTTTATGAGCGTCAGGTTTTTTGCCATGTGAATATTTCTGGAGCTCCTGATATAGAGATTATGCCCACAGTATTTATCTTCATAAAAGTACTTTGAAATTTATTTGTATAAAAAACATCTTACATTTCATAACGTAAGGTAATTCCTTAAAGAGCTTTACTAGCTGTAAGAGGGAAAAATAATCAGGTAACTACACACGCTAATCAACAGAAAGATAATAAAAATTGCCAAATAAAACTGAAATGGGGGTGCTTATAGTAAGACTTTAAATGTTTGTTTTCTTTTCTCAATAGAGGGCAGCCTCAAACAGTAACAGCACACAACAACAGCAGGCAACAATAAATACCATTTAACCTAAATCCCTGGAAAAGAGAACAAAGCTTTCTCAGATCATTCCATCGCATCCCCTACAACATTGACTGTAGCTGTTTTCATCAGGTTTGTGTAGCCCAAGACGGTTAACTACCATCACAACTAACCAGTCCTCTTAACTACCATGATCTTGTCTAAAATATGACACGTTAACATGTCTACTACACTTTGTGCATTTTATTAGGCAACAGGGTCATGGAAAAACTGAAATACTGGAGTTATAATCTTTGCTCCTCTCTCTCATAAAGAAAATTAAAAACAACTGTGTGGTACAAGCATTAAACACTGAATTTCCTATTGTATACATGGTTTCCATGACCTTGAAGAAAGTATATGTATTTAAAACATGTGTGCTAAATAGGAAAACTAATCCGTATTTGTATTCAGGGAGGCCATAACTGACCGACACTCGATTTTACCAGTAAGGAACAGTGTCCAACATTTTCTCCCAGGAAAATTAATACTGCAACTTGAAATGGAAATACTGATTGCGAGCAGGTAAAACATACATCACTCCTTCAATGGACAACATCACAACACTCTATACAAACTGTGTACTACATAATGATCTGTTATTGTACATTATTATCATATATGGTCAAACATTTAAATTCTACACTTAATTTGCCACATAGACAATGCTGATACCTTAACAATTGTGTTCATTTGTGTATTCTGGCCTAAAAATCTCTTTAGCAACAGCCCATAAAAAGTGGGATGAAATCATATCACTCAAATGTCTCCTACTGCTCTATCCCCTTTCCAGCCACCTTTAATTTGCTTTGCTGCAATAGGATTCTGTGGTAGAAAGTTATTAAATCACCAAGCCCATGACTTCTTTGTCTTGACAGCAGAATAGACTAAATGACCTTGGCTAATTTCAATGAGCCACATCATGCTCTATTAAGGCAAAAAGACGTGAAAGAGAGTAATATACAAGAAATTGGATATTTGGATGGTGAAATGAGGAGATGCAATAAAACAAAAAAAAGCAAAATAAGCCCTCGCCCAGACAAATGTAGTTACTTAATAGCAGCTCTGTTCCAAAGCAAAAATACCTATGACCGTCTTATTTTAGTGCCTACACTTTTTTCTCTTTTCTGTCTTATAATCACAAGGAAAAAGCTTGATGCAGAAGGCAGAGCGGTTGCAGAGGGAATCATTTTGAATGTTACCTGATGGTTTCAGCAGCCCCACTGGTACATCAGGAGCACTGTGAGACTTCCTGGGGGTCCAAGGATTCAGTAACCTGATGTGACACTTTGTACATCACAGTCTTAAAGGATGACTGATTTAAAGCTTGTCAGAATAAACTAAATGAGTTTACAGGGATTTCTTTTGCAGGTGTGCACTACTTCTAGAAACAGTCTCATGAGAAAATGGTGGGAACATTTATAATTCTAGACTAATTTAGGTTTTCTTTGTTACCTTGTTACATGACTTCATGAGAAAGGAAAAAAAAAAGAAAAAAAGTAAGACTAGGATCTAAATGTAGCTCTATAACTTTCAGTTTTATAATTTTGCCTTATTCTTGAAAGGCCTGAAGTTTCCATAAAATTCTGAAATTTGTACTTTCCCCTCTGGTAAACACTAATTAAAATTTCCCAGTGTTCCAGCTGCAGAAGTGCCAGAAGAAAAATATGATACAGTAACAGCAGCATTTATCTTCACCTTATGATAACAATTCATTCAAAAACCTAAAGAGAAAAATAATACTTTGATTATAGGCTGCTACAAACAGAACAATTATTTGGCCAAATCTTCTGTATGTGTGTTCTGCAGTTTTTTAGTACTAAATGATCCAAAGTTCGCCTTTGTATATTTTATTGACTAGAGATCATGGTTCAGTTCACAGTTAACAAAGATCCAAATAAGACTTGGAAGGATTCTATGAGATCTCTTATGTTCAGTCAAAATTTCAGTTTTTATTAAAAAAGAAAGTATCTCAACTAACCTCTGTGATCTCTCCTAGATTTTCTTAATCTTAATTAACCTACTAAAATATGTTGGGTTACATCTAGTTAATATATCAAACAAAAATTTGAAGTTATTCTCATAAGATATTTAGTCTTCCAAAGGTAATGCAGATTCTCCGGTATTCCCAGGCTTGCCGTGTCAACAGCGCTAGGTAGGCAGACAGGTAGACATGCAGGCAATTACCTTACGTATAGTGACTCTCCAAATAGCAAGGGGCTTTAATGGATGTTGCAGTCTTGCTATTATGATTAATTTCATTATAAGATGGTATAAGCAATCAAAATAATCAGCATTTGGGATGGGAAAAGATACAGTCACATTTTTCATGCAACTCCATCTTCAGTGGGGAGCTGCTGTGATTCAGAGCCAGGAAGAAAAATGTCCTGAGGTCTGCCGAGCCCTGGTCCAGTGACTCCTACTGGATACTGGCCAGATACTATTGGTATCTAATCAGTAGCAGTCACTAGAAGAAAGCGTCCTCAAAAACCTGCTCAACTCCTGGCACATCAGGGTTTGCGCAAGTAGACTTCCAGGGAATCCCTACAGCACTCCCGCTTTCCCTTCCCAAAGCCTTGGCTTTTCCATCCTCAAACCAAAGTAGAGAGCATAACCCACATCAAGGCTGTGACAGAAGACTATTTGATGAGATCCCAATGTACTTTATGGTGAACGTGTCCATTGGAGAGGTGTACATGCAGACTATTAATGCTGTTACTATTTTGTCTTGTCAGGTAGGATAGATGCACTTGCAGCATTATTCCCACTGCATAATACAACACAGTCCATAGAAATGCAATGGATGCAGCAGTATAATGCAAAATACACTTCAACCTTAAAGTCAGAGCATCAGCGTGTAATTAGTGCCTTCACTGGGCCCTTACCCGGGTCTCTTAATTTATGTCAGTTTTACTTCTTGATGATTGTTCCAAAAATGTCCCATTTTATGACAACTTCACATAAGCCAAAGATATGCAAAGTATTTGCGATAGCATTTTTTTCAGTACTCTTTTAGTATTTTCTGACTGCAATATTGAGAATTTTAGCCTTACTATTCCTGCACCTATTAATAATAACATAGCCCTTAAGTTAGTTAAGTGAAAAAGGATATTTCTGTATTCTGTAAAAGTTCTCCTTTTCTAGAGCTCTAACTCAGACAGACCAATCATTTTTTTTGCCCCATATATATATAGTACTAATTTATAAAACTGTACAGATCACCTCTGCAGCCCTATAAAAAATCCTTTCTAAGATTCACAGTGATTGTAATTCTCTAGAAATTATCTTAAGGATATATCTAATCCTTTACCTACTCAAGGCCAGGTTACTCTGTCTAATCCATAATGGATATTTGTCTAAGCTGTTCCTAAAGCCTTCAGGAAAAAAAAAAAAGAGGTATTTTAACCTTCAAAAGATCACAAAATAGAGGCTGGAGCATGCTGTAGCCATATGATGCCTACTTTGACCACAGCCAGACCCAGTTCCAGTCCTGTATCAGCGATGCCCCCGGCAACCTCATATGCGACTGGGATGAACCATGGGAATGAACGACTTAGAGCTAATAGTTCAGCTTGCAATAATTTGGTGACTCCCCTGTGGCAGAAGACTTCTCAGCTCATCGCATGGCTGAGCTTTAAAAGTGGCTGAAAACCCAACTGAAATAAAGACCTGGCTTTCAAAAGAAACCTGAAGAACTGTGTTAAAGAAAGAAACTTAATTGTCAAGAGCAGCTCCAGATCAGTCCTCTACCAGAACTACTCAAGCTTGAGTCTAGTTTTGGCATTGGTAAATTTTATCTGAGCCTTATCAAGCCTCCAAATAGCTGATGGGCACCAACTCCCCCATTCAGCAGGATTGCACGGTGGTGAAATTATCTGGTGTATCTCAGAAAGCTAAACAGCCCCAGCCTATGCTTTTTAGGAGAGTTTAGTATATACTTTGATCCCTTGCTTATTCAGCCTCTCTAAAGCATTCTTTAATTAGTCAAAAAATAGAAAGGAATCCAAAATGACCAAATACAGATATCTTATCAGTATTATGCGCTGTGAGTTTCAGTTTCAGTGAACCACACACCCCTTCTCCTCTGAAGGACATTGAAACATATAATGTGAAACAACCATACATAATAGAACATTTTTTATTTCATATTGCCACAACCTCTCCTGAATTTATGCATTACATTCACCAGAAAAAATGCATATGTGCCTGAAATAAAAGATGATGAGACAGGAATGTCATTGTATTTACTACTATTTCCTTGAAATTTCACATATATTACCATTTCACACTGCAGATATGATCATATTTTTACTTGCCCAGGGAAAGGTGCAGGCCTGAATATATCTCTCAAAGATCATAATATAATGAATTAACATAAGAATGTTAAATTTAGAGAAAGAAATTCCAGATACTGAATGCTTATACACCGTTAGTTCTTAGGCATTATTATAAGCTTTAACCCCTGTGGAGTTGTGACCTGTACACTGAAATGGTCTTTGCCATGGTCACCCATGCCATACTTCATATCATAACTTATTTTCCTGGTGCATAGACCGTGACTTATTTACACCGCACTATCAGTGTCGCTAGCAATAGATTATTTTAACAAAGTCAGCTCTGTGACCAACTGAGTTGTTTGCAATCAATTATTTAAAACTGCTACTATCCTCTTGATCAATCAAAAATGTCATATGAACAATGTTATCTAAAGAGAAATGCCATTTGCGTTACTAATATCAAGAAAAAGCTAACTATTTGGCTAGGTTTCTGAAGCAACTTTGCAGCTTTTGATTCAATGGTTACCCATGCATTGTTCTGATATAAAGATATATAGAGAGAGAATAATTACAACTATACTGCATTCATACCAAATATCTAATACATAGGAATGTATCACAATGAGACATTAGTGGCAGTTATTAGTATCAAACTACATGATCATAATGTAAAGTTACTGTTTTCTATATCCTTTGGCTTTGCTGATAGAAACATGTTGCTGATAGAAATGTGTCCACTAATAATTTCAAGAACTGCCTCTAATAAGCAAGTCAAAATACCCAACTGCTACAAAAATCAATATTAATGAATTAACCACTTACTAGATGAGGTACTGGGAGACAACTTTAAATTCTTAATAAAATATAATATTAAAGAACTTCATTATCTATGTGTTCTGTGTGGTTTAGATGAAATATTTGTTTAGTATATTTTACTAAATTCTATAGTAATTTATTAGGTCAGACATTAATTTTTCCATTGGAAGTTTTCATATTCATATATGATAATAAATAAAGGAGTAGGAATCAACATGAACTTTACAAGGTGTATTTGAGCGCAAATTAAAAGGGCTTGAATAAAGATTATGTATTTTATGTGCTATCACATTCCAAAGTACAGGCTACATATACAAAGTGCTACATATGAAAACCAAGCATATTTAATTTACACTAACATAGGATTTTATTTTTAGTCTATTTATTTTTTCTGATTCCATTAATCTCTTAATTTAATTAATTAAAATACAATAAAAATGCAAGAGTTATAATACAATAATTATTCAGCACTGGAAGTTTTTAATCCTCTGCCATTTAATCAAGAGTAATTTATACAAATACATGAATTATTGAGGAATATACATTTAAACAGTGCTTAATGGATCAACAATGTTCTCTGAAAAACAACTCATCTCCAACTTCAGAAAGATTCAATATAGGCCAAATACTGCTTTGGCCAGTTTAACTTCTGGGGTTTTTTGGATGCTGGGATCAGTGCTAAAAACAGTATGCTGACACAAATTTTGATTTTCTGTAATGCTCATTGAACAAGGACTATACAAAAGTAGAGCCTTCAAGAAAAGAAATGATTCCTATCACTGTGAATAAGAATTGTCATATATTTTATGACAGCCTGTATCCTTACCTGGTTATATAAATATAACTATTTGTAGTTTTGTGAAGTCGGCAGTATTACACTGATTAATTCCAGATGGCTTTTTTTAGGTTTTTTTTCATATGGCTTATTTTTGGTGCGGGCTTAGATTTTACTATAACAATTCTGGAAATCTGTCCACACGAACTTTTAAATTCTAATTTAACTTTCTGATCTGTACCATTAATTGTACCTTTTACTGTAGATTGTCACAATGGATTGTAACAGAAGTCCCAGGACCTGTCCTTGAGTTTCTGGTTTTGAACATGGGATATGCTGAGGACCATCAACAATCATTTGCCTAGCAGTAAAGTCTACTGACTGAGAATAACTGACATGTTAATGACTCATGGTATCCAACATTTGGGCTTAATATGGCAGCCTTATAACTATCCCCAAGGCAGACCTTAATAAGTCTTCTGCGTAGTACAGCTCAGGTATTAAAAAAGTTGACCTTCACCAATTTCTCCTTAAGATTTCTCATGGCCAGAATTTGGTAACTACACTCTTAAACAGTAGATTATTAGAATAAAATCTCCCCCCTCTCCCCCCCAAACAAGTCCTCAAAGCAGAATAACGCTCATAGCAAATCTGATGTATTTTTCACTGTTTTTCTTTGGGGTTTTTTGTTTAAACAAAAGTTATAAGGAAAAAAAATATTATGGCAGTGTGCTGCCCAACCTTTGCTCCTTAAGAAAGGGCTTCCTCATCCTTCTTTTGGTATAACTATTTCCATCATACAAGGTTAGCAATTGTTACAGAAAAAGTCTGAAAACCTGTAGGGGCTTTTTACTTATATTTGCTTCACACAAAATATTTTTAAAATGAACTTGAAAAATACATTAAAATACGCCTCTATCAATCCATATTTGTTTTATATGTATTCCCAAGAACAAGGTTCTGGTTTTCTTTGAATTAAAAAATAAAATACAGCAGAAGACTTCAGGTCAAAGCATTTTTGTCTCAGCAAATTTACTTACCCCGGCAATGTACTCCTTCATCATACCCATCAGAACAGTCATAAACACCATTGCAGAGCTGGGACAAGTGGATGCATTTGTTTGTACCAAGGCAGCTAACATAATTCGGGGTGCACTTGAAATCTGCTTCCTCGGGACCTAAAAAATACACAGAAAATTTCTTATACATATTTTTATATCTACAACAAGGCAAAGAAAGTTCTATATGGCATTTCCATTTTAAAGCTAAGGGGAACACTCCATGTATTAGTCCATTTTGCAGATTTTTAGTGCATTAGCATTGCAGCATTTAGGAGTATTAAAATCATCAACAAATGACTAGTGCAATTAAAAGGAAATCAATGGGTCATAGAGGATTATTTCCCAAAATACAGGTATTACAGATGCTAAAATTAAGCTTTGCAAACAGTAAAGTGTCATAAAATTTTCAATTGCTTTGTGAATATCCTATCATATCAAGAGTTACATCAAGAGTAATAGGTACCAGTATTTACATTCATTGTTGTGCTATATAGATAATTTTGGATATTTATGAAATTACATATAAATGTTACATATTTCTGGCTGCATTAGATCAGAGAAACTGTTCCTACAGCCCAGGAGTCGGCCTCTGAAACTGCGTGGTACAGGATGGTAGGGAGAGGATAAGGATGCTGTGATTGCTCCCTTTGCAGCCATCCCAACTGCAATCACTCTGTGTCCCCTTATCCCTGAAGTGTTAACTACAGGCATTTTTGAGGAAGTTCAGGGATTTTTGAGGGTCTCTTCTGATTATTTCTTAGAGAGGGTTCTGACTGATATAAAAAACAACTAACATAATTTCACATGACAAAGTCTTACAGTCTTTTAACACACTGCAAAGAACATTTAGAGGTCTGAAGGGTTTAGCTCAATTAGAGGATGAATCATAACATATACACAGTATATGATTAGATACACAAAGACTGAAGGTGGGGAAATTTTACAGGAAACAACTTAAAGCTCCTTGATTGCATGTGTTGGAGCCTCGAGTCTGTGCTAAACTCTGACAGCTTGTAACAGTCCTCAAGGGAAATATACCCTAGGATGCACTGCGCTCAAGTGCAATATGCTTTCACCTTCTTCGAGGCACTAACTCCAGGACGAAGGACAAAAATCACAGGCAGTAGCTGAAAGCTCCCTTATAAGTGGGAAAATCTCAGCTTTGGCAGATCTGATCTCTTGAAGTCAGCAGGAGAAAGCAAAGGAGAGCTCTGGGGGGAATTTACAATTTCTTTAACAAATACAGATAGGTCTTAGCACAGCCCATTAAATAAAACTCCTAACTTAAAAAACTTGTCCCAATTAGAAAACTTAAAATTAAAAATTCCCACTGCCGTGCTACACATCAGGAAGCCATCCACCATTTAGAGTGTTCCCCTTCCCCAAGCAGAGCACGCACCACTAAAACGCGCATCCACCGAGCAGGAAGGCGTGACATCCAGCGTCCTGCTTCCCTCCTCTGACCCCTCCAGCTTCACACCTTGCACCGATGGACAGACACCAATTACATCCTTGATTAACAGAAACGTAGCACACTGGTACTAGGGATAAAAAGGCAATGTGGAGATAAATGTACTCTGTCTCAAACAATTTGTGTGCTTCCAGGTTGAAAAAAAACCATTTTATTTATTATGGCCATATGCTACATACACTCTTTCAAGAAAACTGCATTCCTAAGCTAATGATAAGGGGTCTAAATACCTTTTGAAGTCAAAGAAGAGAAACAACTATCCTCACTATGCTCTATGTTGAATAAGTGCTTAGCAAATGTAGAAGTATTAAAACATGTCATAAAGAATACATTTTTCCTGTATTTTCCAGTAAAATATAGGAGGAAATTAACAACAGAAAGGTGAGAGATAATTAAAACTTATCTAGATATTAGGATTTGAAGACCACAGTAATAAGAATCAGAGAGGTGTGACCTCCTGGTGCTGGCAGGGACCCCTGAACCATGCAACAAAAAAAGAGATGGGGGCAATGGGCCACTGGGTGGGGCTTTGGGTTTGTTTTTTTTTGGTTTTTTTTCTTGGGCTTCGGGTATTTTACTCTTTTTTTTTGTTACATGAAGGTAGGACGCTTCATCCTATGAAGCATCCCATGCACACATGACACAAAGCTCACTAAAGAATCCAAAACCTCTAGCAGTGCCCAGCATTCCTCCAGGACAGGTTTCACTTTCAAAGAAGAACATAAATAAAGAAGATTAGGATAGTCAAGTGCTCAGTGTCAGGTAGGTCATATAAAACTGAAAGGTTTAATTTGATTCCCATTTCAGTTGCATCAGGACTTGAAGGCACCTAACATGTAACAAAACCAAACTAATATTTTGATTTGCCATTTATAGCACACTTATTCATTGCATTAGGCTAACTGCGAATAGAGTGTGAGGTGTAAAAAAGATCTTTTCTTCTAAAATAGAGAACATTCATTAAAAAAACTTAGATCTGTGAAGCAGCTAAACCATGGTACTTGCATTACTTACATATAAACCTAGATTGCTAGAGGGCTTTCAGCATTCATACCTTATCAGACAGAAAACGGAAATCTGTGACCAAAAATATATAAGAGTATACATTTCTCTTCTAAATTTAATAAGTGAAAAGAATGAATCTCTTAATTAATGTTTAAAATCTCAGTAGGATTAGTCTGATATGCTCCTGTCTAAAGATTTTGAGATTTAATTTTGATTTGACGCTTCTTGCTTTTAAAATACAAGATTCCTTCAGGACACAAACATCCTGCAATTTTAAATATATAGTCTAACTAAAATACTAGTGGGGGAGCTTCCTAAATTAGATTTCTTTGATTGGGAACGGCATATGAGGGGAAACTGAAATATGGTCCAAGAAGTAATATATATTGTTTTCAAGAGAAATTTTGTGCACCCCTTGTGAAAACGGAAAGGTTACGATTAGAAGCAATTAACTTATTCATGTGATTAAGATAAATTCATATGTACTTTCTGTTTCCTTACTAGCATGAACCTTTGGAAGTCAGCTTGACTTCCAAATGAAGATGAACGTCAGTCCAAAAAAGCCATTTTATAGAAGACTTGTAAGCTATTTTGTCTGCAAAATCACTCTAAAAGGTAACAGGTCTCAATCATCCAACAATGTCAGTGGAACAAGACAGCATGTCCCAAGGCCTCCCTGCTCACAATTCCTACCACTGTCACTGAATAAAAAAAAATAAGCTAAACAAAGTGGCATGTTGCGATGCCTTTGAAACAGCACATGCTTTTCCCACTGAATTCTGAAATGTCTAATGCAAATAAAGATGAGTAGCATTTTATCTTTGAGATTGAGAGCAGCCCTGAGGAGAAGGACTTGGGGGTGTTTGTTGACAAGAAGCTCAACATGACCCGGCAATGTGTGCTTGAAGCCCAGAAAGCCAACCGTATCCTGGGCTGCACCCAAAGAAGTGCGACCAGCAGGTCAAGGGACGTGATTCTCCCCCTCTGCTCTGCTCTCATAAAACCCCACCTGGAGTACTGCGTTCAGCTCTGGGGCCCCCAATATAAGAAGGACATGGACCTGTTGGAGCGAGTCCAGAGGAGGGCCACGAAGATGCTGAAGCACCTCTCCTATGAAGACAGGCTGAGAGAGTTGGGGATGTTCAGCCTGGAGAAGAGAAGGCTCCAGGGAGACCTTACAGCCGCCTTCCAGTACCTAAAGCGGGGCTACAGGAAAGCTGGAGAGGGACTTTTTCCAAGGGCATGTAGTGATAGGACAAGGGGTAACAATTTTAAACTGAAAGAGGGCAGATTTAGATCAGATGTAAGGCAGAAGTTCTCCGCTGTGAGGGTGGTGAGGCACTGGCACAGGTTGCCCAGAGAGGCTGTGGCTGCCCCATCCCTGGCAGTGTTCAAGGCCAGGCTGGATGGGGCTTGGAGCAACCTGGTCTAGTGGAAGGTGTCCCTGCCCAGGGCAGGGGGGTTGCAACTAGACAATCTTTAAGGTCCCTGCCAACCCAAACCATTCTATGATCATGTTTAATCCTCTTCCCTCTTTCTTTAACAGACGGCCGCTTCTGGCAGCTTTATCAAGTGCACTTTGGGAAAAGGAATTTAAAAGTGTTCTTCAAAATAATCTCAGGGTATTTTACATCAGTGTAAGAATGCTAAGAATATAAAATGGATGGTGTCTTTTCTTCCCTTCAAAAAACACAGTAATTCCTAGCCTTGCCAGTTGGTGGAAAAACAGCAAAACCACCGGCTGCAATTACGGTAATACATCTCGATGTTTCAAACACTCGTACTAGGACACTGCTTGGAGGGTGAAGAGGATGGAAGCAGCATTGCTCATGCAGTGCTGTGCAGCTCAAGAGACTCTGGATCAGGAAACAGAGTAACTGTCTCCTTGGTATAACTACATGTTAAGAGATGGCTAAATGAGAATGGAAAAAAAAAGCTGAGCTGCAGAAAGGTGAGCCAGGGGCTGTGGGGGATCCTCCCAGGGCTGGCAGCATGGCCATCCCACCAAACCTGGGAGTTGGCCAGGCCAGCCCCAGCCTGGGACATTGGCCACCTCAGTGGGGATGTGCCACGATGTCTTCTCACAGGAGGGGTCAGGATCAGGCCCACTCTGGTGAGGGTACCAAGGTTAGACAAAGTCCTGGGAAGGCCAGGTGGGGCCAGGTGGATGAGTCACTGCTTCTTTTCCAAATCCTCCAGAAGGCAGGCTGTGCCCAGGAGCAGACAGGCTGAAAACAGAAGGACAGCGATTCATTTCAGATCCAGATTTCTTTGGCTGTTGAATTGACTGGGACGGCCATTTCTGATTTGGTCACACTGTGTCAGGGCTCACTGCACTTTCCCAGCATGTGAGAAAGCATGGAAGAAAACTGCACCGTGCTTTGGCAAGACCTGTGCAGTGTACAGTGAATCTACATGAAGTCCCTTCAACAAAAGTGCCTGTACTTCAGTGGGGCTTGAGAAGAGGTAAGAGAGTCCTTGTGATATCCTCCAGCAGGAGACAATGGAATCAAACACAACATCTGGTTTCCCACCAAAGCAGCATCGTGAGAAAGTATTAAAGGCCACAGTCAGAATTAGCAGAGAATTTTACCATGCACTTTTGACATGGTATCTGTCTTGAAATTGGGCTTGACCAAAACTGTACCTGCCTCACTTCGGGCTCATGCTATACTAAATTTCAAACTAGAGAATGCAACTGAGAATCTACAAGCTGATTATTTCCAATAGTTTTTGTTATCATAAGCAATATACAAGCATTTATTAGCAAAAATTATAGATGAACATTATTTCATTATGTACGTTTCCTTCTTCTAAAAAACACTCCTGCTAATTTAATGTAAATGAAGGTACAACTTTCTGCATTAAGTTTACTAAGAAGTTACAGAGTATGAATAAAAGATATTTGCAAAGATCATAGAGATAGCCAGACAAAAGGAGACATGCTAGGGTGCCCAGAACAAATTCAAGGTCCTCAAAAAGTTATTAAATTACAGTGAAACACACACTCCCACTTCTTGCAAATTCATTGAGAGATGCTCGTATTTGACAACTGTTACAAAAAAAGCAGCAAAGCTGCTACTTCTGAGTTTATTTTTTCACCTTTGTCTTTCTCAGCTAAGTTTTTACAAAGTGCTTTTTCTTTCAACATCTCAGGTAAGTAGTTAGACTTTTAAATAAGAGACTAGGAAGCCAAATGTGGTGCATCCCTTTTACATCACTGCATCCAATTTACTTGAAGACCAGCAATTTTCTAGCAGCTCTAATCCTGGGCTGTCCTCAGCCACAAGAAACAATTATACCAAGCTGTGGGATGCCTTCAAAATTTCCATTTGTGTTGTACATCAGTGACTTACAGATCCATCCTGCTCTCCTAAGTGTCTTTATGGAGTGAACCTTCTCCACAGTGAACAGTTATCCTGAACAAAACCTTATTCCACTGGTTCAATGGCCTTTGAATTCAACTCTGTTTGCACGTGTAGGTGGGAACACTGGAAAAGGCATTTTGTACCTTTCCAGGTACAAAAGCACCAACACGCAGTGGATAGAATCTGACCCAAAAAGAAAATTGATAATTTTGATGCAAATAACAAAGTTGTCAAAAAATGTCTTTTAGTCTTCTGACTGCAGCACACATTCCTCTAGAGAAGTTTTGGTATAGCAACTATCTAGGTCTTCTCTGTGATGTTATCAAATGAAGTTGATTAATGACTCTAATTAAGCAAAAATAGCCCAATGTTTAAGAAAGAATAATCTACACAACCTTTAGGATCTCTCTGGATAAATATGGGCTTATATGAAAATACTCCACTATGGTGCAATACGGTATGTGGGTTGTCAAACACACACACATAAGATTGTGAGACCTGTTTCTCCCTGTTAACTCGTCTCCATAGCAGTGCCAGTACCCCATTCCTACTGTGAAGCGTGGTATAGGATATTTAAGGTTGCAGAACTGATTAAAAAACTGAATATTTCTTCTTTAACATAGCTCTTGGCAACAAGAAACAGCCTGCCACATGCAGACAAAGTAATATAAAATATCTGATATAGTTTTAAAAGTGTGAGAAGTCATCCTCACAGGTGGTTTTTTAAATTTATTTTTTGCCCAGTTCATCATTGATAACCAAGGATTTTAAAAGTCCTTATCTTTTATAAAACTTGAAATCACAACATCTTAAAGTAATGTTTCTGACCTAGCCAAGACATACTGTACCTTAAAGATATTTAAGGTTTAGGGCTAAATTATGACCATTAGAAAAGGTTGCTTTTGTGGGAGCATTAGAGGTTAGTGGGAAAAAGAGACTATACTTCCATGATTAATTTTTTTTATGTTAAATGTTTGAAAACTTCCAAGAGGTTGTATACTACATATTAATTTCTGTAGTTACAGGTTAACGTGTAAAATGTAAAGTAAACACATATGGTCTCCCATGGTATCATAATTGCTTTAAAAAGTAATTTTTCACACAGACTAGATACACACTTTTAATATCAGGACTTTGAAACAGTGGGATAAATTTATGGAAATTACTTAAAATCTTTGGTATCTTATATATATGCCAAGAAAGGATTTCATGTTTAATAAGAATTTATGTATTGTAAGTAACCCCTTATCCATTGCTACTTTTATCCATATGCTTTATTCAACCACGTAGACTGATAATGAATATAAATTCAAAGTCACCTTCAATTATATCAGGTATTTAGCTGTCCATGAAAGAAGAAGAACAATAAACACAGTAGGATGTGGACAACTGAAAAGAAGAGGAAAGCAGGCGAAGTATTGGGCTGTTTGCAGCAGAACAATAGGTGTAATCTCTGACCTCACAGACATGGCATATTGTCTCCAAAATAATATTTCAGAAGAAAGAATAAAACCAGTGGCAGCCAGTAGATTTGTGAGTGTGCAAATGAATGAATATCTTTATAGTACGCCCTCATAACTTACGACCAAACATAAGAGATGAGCTAACGACTACAGAAAGCAATACTGAAACAAACAGAAACAAAAGAGAAAATGAAGAACTTCAGAAATCAAAAGATGGCTTTGAGTCATCACAGTTTGAAAATCAGTCATCTGTGCTGATTCACAGCCCTTACGCATCTAGTGCCAAGTGTCTCATCTCTTCTCTCTCTTTATAAACAGAGGGGTGTTGACACAACCAGCCCTGTGGTATCTACCTCCCTTTTCAAAAAAGGCTTTGGCTCATTGTGCTTTGTACAGGGAGAAGAAACACGTCTATCCAAGCCAAAGTTTCCCAAATCCAATCAAGGATTTGCATTGATCTTAACCTGTGCTTAGAGTGCTGCATCCTCAGTAAGTTTGCAGAGGACACCAAGTTGGGTGGGAGTGGTGATCTGCTGGAGGGTAGGAAGGCTCTAGAAGGATCTGGACAGGCTGGATCGATGGGCCGAGGCCAACTGTATGAGGTTCAACAAGGCCGAGTGCCGGGTCCTGCACTTGGGTCACAGCAACCCCATGCAGCGCTACAGGCTTGGGGAAGAGTGGCTGGAAAGCTGCCCCATGGAAAAGGACCTGGGGGTGTTGGTCGACAGCCGGCTGAATATGAGCCAGCAGTGTGCCCAGGTGGCCAAGAAGGCCAACGACATCCTGGCCTGTATCAGAAATAGTGTGGCCAGCAAGACTAGGGAAGTGATCGTCCCCCTGTACTGGACACTGAGGCTGCACCCTGAGTACTATGTTCAGCTTTGGGCCCCCTCACTACAAGAAAGACGCTGAGATGCTGGAGGGCATCCAAAGAAGAGCAACGAAGCTGGTGAAGGGTCTAGAGGACAAGTCTTAGGAGGAGTGGCTGAGGAAACTGAGGTTGTTCAGCCTGGAGAAAAGGAGGCTGAGGGGAGACCTGAGAAAAGGAGGCTGAGGGGAGACCTTATCACTCTCTACAACTACCTGAAAGGAGGGTGTAGTGAGGTGGGTGCTGGTCTCTTCTCCCAAGTCACAAGCAATAGGACAAGAGGAAATGGCCTCAAGTTGTACCAGGGAAGGTTTAGATTGGATATCAGGAAAAATTTCTTCACCAAAAGGGTTGTCAAGCACTGGAACAGGCTGACCGGGGAAGTGGTTGAGTCACCATCCCTGGAGGTATTTAAAAAATGTGTAGATGTGGCACTTAGGGACATGGTTTAGTGGTGGACGTGGCAGTGTTAAGTTGATGGTTGGACTTGATGATCTTAAAGGTCTTTTCCAATCTAAATGATTCTATGGTTCTATGAAATATAATTTAGTCAGTCAAAACCTCACAATTTAAAAAAAAACAAAACAAAACAGTTGAATTCACTTCTGAAGGATGGTTTCCAATTTTGTGCTTTACTGTAGACAAAATAGTTCAAAAGGTTATCTATCTGTAAAGCTTAACTAGCCTCACGGTAGCACACAAAACTCCAACTTCTATACTCCTGTGACAGGCTTTTAGCATTGGTGCTAGTATTACATACAAATGAACTCACAGGTGCAAAACACAGCATATGGATATTGGGTTTATGATGCTCTATAGCTGCTTGCCTTTTCCTCTTTGTGTGTTTTTGTAAGTACTAGAGAAAAGCAAACAGCAGATAGTCTAAATCTAATATTATACAATAACTTTAATTGCTTAAATACTTCTTTTTGTTTAAAAACATGAACACTGTTTGCATACTGCCATTATAATGAATCTGTCAGGAGGTCTATTTAAGATGGCTCTCCAGCAAACACTTCCCCTTTGGCTATCTTTTTCCTGATCACTGCTTTCTGTGTGTCAGACACTTGCTCATCTTTGCTACACAGATGTAAATAATTAACGGAGCCACAGGACTCATCTTTTCTACTGTAATGTAGCTGATAGCCACTGGAGAGAAGTAGAAAAACTATGTTGAAGGTTGCACAAAGGCTGACGAAGAGGAAAAAAGAGGTAATGGAAATCTTTCTAAAACAGCTCAGCTTTTGGATCATTATCCAAAAATCCCTCTGGGCACACATGGGCTGGGACAGGGCTAGAGTCTGAATACAGCTTTTCGGGTGATCAGGCTGAGAGCAGCCATCAGAATTGGGACCTGAACTAAAAGTGGTTTTTGCCTAAAATAAATCTACCTACTTGTCCTGGTTTTGGCTGGAATAAAGTTGATTTTCTTCTCAGTAGCTGGTATAGTGCTGTGTTTTGGATTTAGGATGAGAATAATGTTGATAACTGATGGTTTAGTTGTTGCTAAGCAATGTTTATACTAAGTGAAGGACTTTTCACAGCTTTTCATACTGCCCTGACATTGGAGGCTGGGACTACACAAGAAACTGGGAAGGGAGAAAAAAAATGGGAAGGACACAGCCAGGACAGCTGACCCAAACAAGTCAAAGGGGTATTCCATACCATGTTCTGTCACGCCCAGTATATAAACTGGGGGGAGTTGGCCGGGGGGCACCATGGCTCGGGATTGACTGGGCATCAGTCAGAAGGTGGTGAGTAACTGTATTGTGCGTCACTTGTTCTGTATATTCTATCATTATTATTCTCCTCGCCCCCGCCCCTTCCTTTTCTGTCCTATTAAACTGTCTTTATCTCGACCCACGAGTTTTCTAGTTTTGTCACTTTTACCCTCCCGATTCTCAACACCATCCCACTAGGGGGGGAGTGAGCAAGCAGCTGCGTGGTGCTTAGTTGCTGGATGGGGTTAAACCACAACACTACTAAAGGTGTAAAAGCCATGGAGGCAATCGGACTGATAATAGTAAAAACAGCTCATAACAGCAGAATCCACCTAGATTCCTAAATGCAGTTGGACATTTTGCATCCAAAAATTACCTCAAATAGAAAATTCAGCAGGCCAAAGGGAGAAAATACCACCTCCTCAGCCAAAACCCATCTACTATAACAGTTCTACGAGACTGGAGTAATTTTTCACTGAACAGCTCTAAATTGGATTGAATAGCATGACAATGTCTTTTTTTTTTTTTTTTTTTTTTTTTTTTTTTTTTTTTTTTTTTTTTTTTTAAAACAAGGTTAAGGGTGGTCAGAGAAATCAATGGCCACAAAGGAAACACCAAGCCTTACTTGCCCACCAACTCTTCTGCAGCCTCTCCAGTTATAGAAAAAAAAAGCAAAGAACAAATGAGGGCAGAGGCAAAGAGAAGCGGAGAGGAAACGAGACTGGAGTCGCCTGGAGTGTTCCAATATTCTTTCCAAAGAGTTCATACGCTGTGTCAGAAGATTAATGTAATAAATCAATTAATAAATACATAGTGCTTAAAGACTGCCACACTGTATCGGAATGAAAATTAGTTTAGGGGAGAGGGTAATGCAGATACATAACTGTACTTTATAGAGGAACTGACAAGGACCTAAAGTCCAAAAGAGAAATATGTATTAATGTGATTTTTTTTTTTTTTTTGCACTTGTGTTTCTTCAGATGTCAGTGAAAATGTCTCTATTGATATTGCCAGCAGGGCTCCATCATTATGCAACAAGGGAACAGAGTGTACTTTGCATATCACACATTTCTAAGACATTTCCATCCCTATAGAACAGATTATAAAATTCTGGCCTTTACTAAACTTAACGTAAATATCTTAATTTTTGCCTATTGCTTACATCAAAACCTTCTATTCTCTCTACTGCTTCATTAGATGCTGGGAAACTCATGTTTTCTGTACACATTATCTGACTTTCATTGTCCCAGACTTAACAACTATCTTCATTTTATGGACTCTATAAATACATGCATATATATGTATATATAGTGCCTTTAAAAAAGCATATACAACCTACTAGTTTGTTATTACAGTAACTCACCCCTTCCCATTCCCCATTCTGTAATACTTAGGAGCTGTGAGTATAAATGGGTCTTGCACAGTTTTTAAACCTCTGTTTTTTCTTAAATAGTCCTAGATTTCACCCTTAAAATTTTCATTTGGATTTGTCATAAATGGAAAAATGTAACCTTGCAAACTTACATGGTATGCACGAAAATGCATTATCTCACATGAACTTTCGAAAAAACCCCTCCTTGCAGTCAGAAAGTACTAATGAAAATATCTAGCTGTAGAGAAGACATGTTGGTGTTTGGAAGCAAGAAGAATGAAGAACCCACAGGAGGACACACGTAGCATGAACTTTTCTTAAAAATCAAGTCTCTGTCTTGTCTTGCAAAACTCAATGTGCCAGTGGTGTTTGATTAAAAACAACACTAAAATAATTCTCACTATTATAATCTTCCATCATGACTGTCCAGCATAATATAGTTACGCATCAACGAGTTTTAGTATTTTTATATACTTGCTCAATGACCGCAGCTTCAACTTGTGCAGTAAAACTTACCATATAGACAACAAGAAAGAGAGAATTTATGTTCTTTGCTATAGTCCCTAAAAATTAAAAAGCTAAACCACAGTTTTACTAAGTTCTTACACGTAGGATATATCAGTATATAAAGTACCTATACATAAGCAAAACCATGGCAAATTTATATTCCCTGGTTATTTTTGGAGAATGGATTCACAAACATTTGTCAGTGAAGACTGTAGGAGCAGGAGAGAAAAAAAAAAGCTCTGTTTTCAGGAAGCAAAAATAATTAATATTCTTTGTACTTGCAGAGACATAAAGGCTTTCTTAATGGATTTTTTTGGTGATTTACTACAACACACTAAAGCAATACTTTATGATCAGTGAAGTAAAAAATGAATATTGTCTCATGTAGATGGTCATTCCTCATTAGTTATAAGGAACCTATTTTTACTTTGGAGATTTTTACTTAATTAGTGTCGCACATCTGAAGGCTGTCTTGTGTCAACTGTTGTAATGACTTGATGTCTATGCACAATACAGAATGGGCTGCTAATAGAGTCTCAGTTTGAGAAAAATGATAATGAGGTGAACAAAAGAAGTGCTAATTACTTACACAATTAAAGTAGCTAATACCAGCAACATTGTAACATATCAACACTTATGTTACAGATATTTACATATCCAAAGCGTAAAAATGTCACAGTGGAAAAATGCATGTAGATGTTCTTTATAGAATAACACAGTGGGGTAACAGAATGGCTGCACACAACACAGAATATGATATCTAAATCTCTGCAGCATACTAGCTGTATTAGACATTATAAAAACATGTTTAACTATACACACATCATCTATCTATATATATTCCATTCTATCGTGTTGTAGCTCAGCTCTTCATTAGACTGCAGAAATTCTATTAAAATGAGGGAAGAGAAGGAGTTATTTACTGGATCATATCTGTAACAAGTTCTAGAAATTTTGATGGAAAACCTTCTACAGCCCCCATCTTACGAACCCCCCCCCCCAACCTTAGAAATGTCTATGGATTGAGATAGAATTTACTAAGTTCGTGTCTGCATCAGTAGAACTGGGATTCAAACCCAGAAATAGTCCTCAAGTCCTAAATAACGTGAAATTTAACGGCGTTTGATAAGATTTATAACATAAGACACAAGTGTTTTAAAAACAAGAAAGAACTAGAACATACACTGATACCTTAACTTCTTATTTTAAATGGCAAAAAATGAAGTTTCCGTCTCATTTGCAATACATTAAGATTTTTTAGTAGATGATGTTAGTATCAACATGCATGTTTTATTTATGATTTTGGGGTAGAAATTTACCATTAAAATGCATAACTATGTTCTATAACCACATGAAAATTCAGCTTAGAGGGCCAACATTTTCTAAGTATTTGAGTGGTTTTTTTTAAAAAAAGTGTTATTAAATCTGCATTACTTATTCATTTTAAAGATTATCTTATATGTTTAATTCAGCTTTACTGCAGTAACTTAGAAATACATCTCATGCATTTTTAAACTGAGCTAGGTAGTTTGCCATCATAAAGTTATTCATTTTTATTTTGTACACAGACACATAAATGTAAATTACACCTAATTAAAATAAATTGTGTGACTTGTTTCTTCTTATGCAGTCATGCACTGAAATGATGAGAACCAATTTTAATTGTTCTAAGAACAGAATTTAATACTATAAAAGATTTAATCGTTTTTTTGGGAGTATACACTGTGTCAAAAAGGTAAAAATTACAGGGCTTCATATTGCATAGACACTGAGGGTCCTATTTGATACAGTATTGGCCTGTAACTATAAACTGACCTGGTATGCCTTTAATTTCAAACAAAAAGTAGCACACGTTGTAGTCTGTATCAAAGTAAAGTTTCCATCTCTCACAACATATCCAAGTCCTTACTTCCTTAGAAACAAATATAGGCAAACCAAAACTCATATGGACAAAAAATTAGAACAGCTGGTAAAAAATTCTGTATTACTTATACAAAATGCTGAATTAGTAGTTCTCAGAGACTTCTGAAAGGTTTTGCAGTGTGATAGGTACTACAATTCAGAGAGAAAATTAGTTTCATATGTTACTAGCTACAAAATAAAATAACCTTGCCTCCCCATTTTTGTACTCCTACAATAATTCTACAGAGGCAGTATTTAACATGATTCAGCCTTGGCTGTATCTTTTTCACAATACAAAACCCAAAGAGGCTTCAGATAACAGCACGGTGGAAGCAGACAAAGAACCCATGTTAGACACAAACACAGTAAATCTTAGTGAACAAGCCAACGCTCTCTAGCTCTTTCAAGCCATGTAGTAATGAAATTCATGGGAAAGTTCCAGCTCATTCAGCTCCATTCCCTTTGAAACAAGATTTTGCTGAACTCGAGGCCAGGCCACCTCAGCTGTGATTGAATACAAACACCTAGAGACATGATCCTTATCCACCTACTCAGCAACTCCTGGAGGCTTCTGCCGGCGCACAGGCAGGACTGCAAAGAGCTGAAGTGCTCATGGTTTATCCAAAGTAAAGCTTTAAAATGTCAGTTTCAGTGCAATTCTCTCCAATAATGTTGTTTGAAACAAAATTTAGTAGTTCACCAATAAAATAATAATCCAGTAGGCTGGAATTTCCAGCAGCCCATGCCTGGTTTGTAACAGAATCCTCACCAAGAGAAGGGGACAGGGGTATAACGTCTGGTCAGTCTAAAGAAGCAAGAACAATTTCATGTGAAATACAGAAAAAAAACAGTGGGGAAAAAAAAAAAAAAATCGCTTGCTAAATTCTGGCCCCCGAGTAGAGCTACAGAGACTTTTTCTCCCCCATCAGTCAATAACACAGTTTTTCAGAGTGGAACATTTAGACTTTTCATTGCTTATAATGTATTTTTAAGCTTTCCACCATGTCCTAGAAGAGCTGAACACTTCAGTGGACTCAAGAGGAAAGGGAATCTAGAAGCATAGGGACTTTGGTAGAGGCAAAGGGAAGTGAATGGTAATACCTGAATGCTAAGACCTGCTGAATATTGGAAGACAATAACCCAAAACTTGTTCAGCTTTTCATCTTTTACACATGTGGCAGCATTACTTCTAAAAGCAAGAATGCCATAAAACTGAGGAAATGATAGAGTTGCAATGTGAAAAGTCTGACCAAAACCTGCTATACCTAAATGTGAAGGATCACTTTCTTGAACACTGCCAGGGATGGGACATCCATCCACAACCTCCCTGGGAAGAAGATACGGCTGTATTTTCAACAGTCATATGCTTGTATTTTTAACAGTCATAAAAACAGTCTATTGAAAGTATTTAATCTCTTTCACAATAGAACTAGTAGTGAAGAGACTTCCAGTTAATCACAACAGAGTATGCCAAGCTGGACTTAATCATAGCTGTTAAGACCATTTGCCCCAGTATTGAGCTTTAACTGTCAAGAATCAAGATTTAAAAATGTATTCAGGTGAATAGTTGTAATGTTTCCAAACATCAAACCCAAGGAAGTATCAAAATGGTTTATAAAAAAGATGTATATTATGCTGTTTTTATATATAACATTCCAAACTTTAGAACATTGTACTCTGTCAAAATAAAAGTGGAGTTTCTGTCTAGACATTTTTTACTGTCTTGTCCTAATACATTGTGTCTCAACAGTTACAGGAAAATTCAATACAGAAAAAATATTATTTAACACTGGATCTATATTTAGCAAACAATCTAAGGTTCTTGTACAGATCTATAAACAAATCCTGTCAGATTTAGACTAGAAAAGCATACAATTGTCCCTGTAATTTCATGATGATTAAAAAAAAAAA
Organism: Buteo buteo; assembly: GCF_964188355.1. Taxonomy (NCBI): domain Eukaryota; kingdom Metazoa; phylum Chordata; class Aves; order Accipitriformes; family Accipitridae; genus Buteo; species Buteo buteo. The sequence goes on from NC_134175.1 coordinate 48,799,568, forward strand.
AAGAAAACCCTATTGTTCTGTTTGTGCTGAGTAGAGAAATATCCTTCCCATTGATTTACCTCTAGCAATACAGACCTAGGCCATTTTGGTATGCACGAATGTTCTGGTGTGAGCTTGGTAATTTCAACTCCAGCTCTATACTGAGCTGTACGTGTATGGGCACAGAACCCTGTCCTTCAAGAACAGTGGTGACACAAATGACATCTAACTGATTATTTTTCTATTATATTTAAAAAAAACAACCAAACAACAAAAATTTTAAGATGTGGTTCCTAAGTACTACTAGTGAATCAGTGTTCAGCAATTCTTGCTGAGAATGAGCAGTACCTATAAAATGGGTAGGCTTACTGCAGCTCAGAATAAGTGCTGCAATTTAAGTATCTTTTGAGTAGGGACATTTATTATGCACTTTAAATAAAGAGTGGCAATTTTCCAGGAAAGTGGCAGTACAGAACAGATACTGTTGGGGTACCGGTGTTTGTTTGTTTTTTTTTAAGTCTACAATGGTTGACTAAATAATGACAGAAAGTATATATCTAATAACTACAGAAGATGCATGGCTGCGTTTGAATGCTGTCAGAGTTATTTACACTCTTTACAATCAGATTATAGGAGAAGTAGTTCATTTACTTGAATATAGTTTCAAGAAATTCTTTTTGTGGTTACTGATCCTATCTGCTTTGCTCTGGCATTTGGTGAAGCACCAAAGTCACTTTATTCTGATAAAAGCAGCTCAGAAAGAAAAGGTTGTAATATTCATATTTTACCTGAACACATTCCTAAGGACTTTTAGGACATATATATTTAAAGGATTCCATTTACAGACTGCTGCATTGACAATATTATCCTATTAATCTCAATAGTTTGCCATTGTGCTGTATATTTCTGGGTTAGGACCTAAAAAGTAACATGTGTTCCTTTTCTTAGCATTGCTTAGCTTTCATCTATGCTCAACTCCTATTAACCTTAAGCAACTTCCCCAAGAGCAGGATGTGATTTTAGTTATTGTGCACTCATATTTTTTTAATGTTCAGTTTCTTACACCTTAATGTCTCTTTTTCCTTCCTAAGTAAATCAATCAATGGTGTCCATAGATATTTTGCTTTAAAAAAATTTTGCAAACATTTAATTTTGTGTCTGTTCACTATCTCCCTCATGTTCAGAAATTCCGGGTCTAGATCCAGAGCATGTAAGGCATGTAGAGTGAAATTAGCTGAAATTTGGACAACTAAATTCAATATTGAGACTGGAAAAGTCTGCTAAGCCTGGTGAGCGACATCCATTTTTACTTCCAAGCGGCACTATGTAGAAACACCTGAGACAGCTCAAAAACCAGAATTGTTTGCATAGCACACTGAAGCATCATGGCAGAGATGCTAGCTTAGCTGCCACAAACTTTAAATTAATTTACCTTGATCATTAACTCCAGCTGGGATGAACCTGGGCTTTCAGTGCTGCAACTATATGAATGCTGGTTCTTATAGGCCTAAGGCAAAGAGGAAACTGAATATTGTTTCTTATTTCCTAGCTAAAGAACTGAATTGCAGGTTAAGAAGGATGGAAGTCACTAATAGACGGAAGAATTTGTATTGTCTTTTTCATGTTTTACTGGAAGAAGATGGAGGTAGGTACATTACCACAGTCGTCTTTTTGAGAGCTGTCCCTTTGCTGCAGAAATACTCTGCAGTGGTATGCTGTTTGAACATGCATAATATTTTAGTACAAAGCCTGCAGGGATCTAATGTTGTGCCAAACTACCCATTTTTGCCTTGTTAGTCTTGCTTAAAAAAGAAAAAATGTTGGAACCTCTCCCTAGTGAAACCTGTGTTTGTTCTCTGACTAAAAACAGAGCACAAAACTGTTAGTGTTTGGTTTACTGTCAATTTGTGGCAGTTGATTTGCCCATTTTGCATGAGAACTTTTCGATGCCCATCTAAATCCAAGAAGATCAGTCTGTGAGCCGGCACACGCAGGATGCAGGAACAACCACAAAACCTCGGAGAAAATGCAAAGAGTAAATTGATTTTCGTTACCTCGCCAACCAGGGGATCCCCGAAGCAGCACCCCGGCAGAGGCATGCAAGCGGGGACGCAGGCACTGCGGAGCTCGGTCCTTGCTAGAGGATCACCCAACCTGCAGCCTGCGCCTGTATTTCAGGGATTCTCGCAGGCGTCATTTACCACCATGCTTTGATCTTTCCCACAGCAGGGCAGGAATCTCAACCACGTTCGATAGGGTGCCTCTACGTCTATCGCAGGCCTATGTTACCTAAACACAGATGTTCTACTTGTCCAATACACAAGGCCAAACAACAATTAGTACGATATAGGTATTTTTCAACACCCCAGCTGCCAAGTCTCTTGAGCGCATTTACAATCTTCCTCACCAATCTTCCATTATTTTCCCAGTTAAGAGGATCAGTAGCTGGGATGACTTTTTATCCCCATTTTGCCATTTCAAAAACGATGCTACATTCTTGTGCTATTGAAATTTGTTTCAGTTTTAAAGGAATGTAGGAAATTTCTTTTTTCCTGATCTTTGACCTACACGTCTCAATTATAAAGAGTATAAGTAAACAATGGAGTTGGAGGGAAGTATTTTAAATGTAACTTTTATTCTCGCTCTTTTTCACAGAAGCTTTTTGCTTTTTCCCATTCTAGAGATGATTAAAAAAGAGAAGCCCACACCGTGAAGAACGGTCTCAGTCTCTGGACCTCTTAACTACAACAAATACTTGAAGAGTGATGTTTCCCTTTCTCTCTGCTATTGTCCTGTGGATGCTTTTATGGCAAAAAAAAATTCAATATGCTGTTTGGGGGACCTTTCTCCCATCTTTTGTTATCTCTGCCTCCTGGTAGTCTTTGTTTTTTGGGTTTTTATTTTAAAAAAAAATACCACTTTTAAGCGCTTCTTTAGTCCTGACTCATCTTCTGCTGTTCACATTCCTTTCTCTGACAGTCACTGCTTTTACCCTGGTGCATTTACTTTACACATTAAAAGAAAGGTATTGAAGCTGAGATCACAATGTAAAAATATTGGCCCCGTTTTTCCTTGCAAATGTATCGCCTAATTTTCAGATCTGTTCTTTGGAATCTTATTCCCCAACTTTGCTTGTATCAGGTTTGCTTCAAGGTAATTCTCTTTTATCAGAAGAACAGTAACAAGTAAACTTCCCAGCCTATGAACCAGTATCCAAATAAATTTCAAGGACTTTATTTTACAGTTAAAGAGAAGTGTTTTTCCCACTCACTTTCATAAAACAAGAGTTGCGAGGCTCCTTGCTCCAGGCAGTGGCTCATGTGAATATTAGTTTTAAAAGTTTCTCCCCCTCACATTGACTACAGAGTAGCTACAGAATCCCAACAGTAAGTATAGATATCAAAGATAAAATTAAAAAAAAAAAGAAATGGTATTAGTGCAGACATATCTGCATAGTCAAAGTAACATTGGAAGTATAACCCAGAATCAGAGACAATAAGTTAGGTAACAGACTCAGGCAGCAAATGGGGGAAGGAAAAAAAACAAACAAACAAACAAAAAAAAAACACAAACCCAAACCTCAAGATCTATATTTGCTATAAAATTTGTTTGCACTTCTTTTCTTAAAGACCTACAATGTCTGCTGAAATGCTTTGATTGATGAATAAGAAAATAGCTTCTTCCTTGTTTAAATAAGTTGAAAAAATAAGGTCTTACATACCTCTCTATATATTCAATACATGTATTTGTGTCTACAAATAAATACTTTCTTCACTGCCATGGAGGTGCCTTTATATGTAGAAAGATAAACAAGAGGAAGATTTGTAGAGCTCCATAAAAGTTCCAAAACCTTGTCAGTACTCGCATTGTTTCCCTGGCATATTTACTGGTGTGTGGACACAAACAACTATTACCCAAAAGATTTTCAATCAGAGGTCTAAGTTAACTTCTTTAGTTGCCATTTAAGCTCTTAGAGAAACTGCCATGGTTTCTGAGCAAAGTCATCCATACACTTAGGTGCCTAGAAGCAGAAACCTATTTTTCAGATACGTAAAGTCTGAGTTTCCAAAAACACTTTGTTCTCAATTAACTACTCAAAGTTTAAATTTTACATCCACAAAATCAGTTTATCAGACTATTGACATCCTGTACGTCCACTACCAGGATATTAACTGGCTTAACAAGGGGATTTCAAGACAGGCACAGCATTTTGTTCATCATTCAGCTTGTCAGAGGCGTTATATTATTTGATGACTAACTGCTGTACTGAACATCCTCTTTCCTGTTACACAGTTTGACTTTTACACAGTTTTTGGGTAGTGCACAGTGAGCTTTGCTTTCAGAGCGACCGTGCCATAGGGGTAATGGAATTCACACTTGGCCTATTGTGCAGAACTGCCAATTTCGCTACTGCAAGGCTATTTCATAGCATGACTTCTAGTTCACAGCAAATCTCTTCCATTTCTGAACATGAACTGCAAATTATACAATTAGCAATCTTTTATATCTGAAGAAAGGAATCTAAATGTTAACTAAATATATTTTTCCTCTTGATGTATACTCACAATGGCGTCTCAGTCTTACTCCACAAACCACACACTATTAATAGTCTTTTTTTCTTCAGATTTCTTATTTCAACTCACTTTTAAAACTCTATTTACCACCAAGATTTAATTTTTTCTGAACACTTTTACATCTTTGTTTTTATCAGCTTCACCAGCATCCCTGTGCCATAGCAATTCCAGGGAGACTGTACATTTTACCGTCTTTCTCTCTTCTTCTAGACAAGTAGATTTCCCAACAGATCTCAGCAAATAAGATTTTTGTAACAAAATGCAGGCAGACTTTTGAATGACACCTTTCGTCATTTATAGAGGTTTATGCCTTTTTTTAATTTGTCCTTTTTTTATTGAGAAATTTCCTACGTTTTCTATTGATAATCTTCATCAGCTGTTTTGCTACAGTTTACTTTTTTGTTTCCAAACAGAAATGAAATAGGAAGAAGAAAATTGTTTTTGTTTTGTGAAAATAGTCCCTAGAATGTTGGAATCTCGTTGAGATTTCTCAACTGGAGCAGAAGAAACACGTGAATTTGAATTTTCCACATCTTTGATGAATACTCTAGCCACTGGATTATTATGTGTTCTCTGATATAACTTGCTCAATAACATTTAAGTAAAACTGATACTGTCCACGCAGTGTGTCCATTTCAACATTCAGCATCTCCCGTTCACCCACAAATTCCATATATTCGAACATAACCACATAACTCTTAACATAACAGTGTAACTCTGTCTTGCACCAGTTCATATTTTTTAGACTATACCCTAAGCGTCTGCACTGTCCATTACTGTAGCTCTTAGGCAACATCGGTAAGATCAGTAAGTAAAATAATTTTGTTTCGCTTTGTTTTTAATGGGCAAGCTGAGACTTCTTCAGCCTGTAGCTTAAATTGTTCAGCATTTCAGATACCATCTGGTTTGTGCTGGACACATGCCATAAACAGATAAATACTTACAGAAAGAGTCTTGGTTGTTATTGCCACATTCATCCTTTGGCTCTGGTTTTTTTTTATACTGCAAGTCTTTCCTGGTTTATAACCATATTTACCTTCATTTCCAGGGAATCATCTTCTTTAAACAGACTACTTTACAAGTTGGTTTTTTTTAATACAAATAATCAATTTTCATAAGGGCTTGGAACCTTCTGCTACCTGCCATCACTTCTCGTATGAACTGCAGGTAGTGTCATCAGGTAGGCAACTTTTAGACCAAGAACAAGTGATGCAGCAAGAGTTATTTCAGCCTTGACAGACAACTCCACCCCCTGGCCCATCAGGCACACATTACGATTCAGTGAAATGAAAAGCAGTTTTCAATGGGGAGAAATTGATTTTATGCCTGCACTGAACTTGTCAAAACTGCCTCATAAAGAAAGGAGTAATATTTTTTTTTTCTTTCAAGTTTTGAAAATTACTTAAAATAATTTTTTTTTTCCTCCTACCTCCCTCTGGGTTTTATGGAAGGATAGCTCTCCCTATCAAAGACTGTTTGAAAGTTAGAGGCACATGTATGCACTCACAGAGCTGGCAATCAAGTAACCTTAATTCTCATTATGTCTTTTAAGAGCTTCCCAGTAGAAAGCTGCAGGTAATTAAACCCCTTCTCCCTCCTGTATGCAATTTTGCAGGCACTATGACTACTGTTCTGTTTTATTTCACAGGAACTTGATAGGACCAAAATCCAGTAGCGTGGTAATGCTGGAAAGTCAGTGCAATCTCAGACATCCCTTGAGCATGGCAAAGTTTGATCATGTTCATCCTGGAACGCAACAGTGCACTGCATGTTATAGAAACAGATTATCACTTTTGATTCTTGTAAGTGTCTCCTATTCAAGCCAAGCATGCCATCCTTCAAACCCATATCTTTTTTCTGGTGGCAATGCTGTAACCACTAGTTCAATCCCTTAGATGAAAACTTCTAAAGCCAGACTGCTTGTTTGAAGGCTGCATTGTCACAAGCAGCTGCATTAATTAAAGTAGAAAATCCAAATGCCTTTATAGTTATTGATGCTTTGAAGGAATTGAATCTTTTACAAGCTGCTTTTCCAGCTGTTATCTCAGTTTTTCACCTAGCTGTCCCTGTGCCTTCTCGCAAGTGTTTTTTCCCTTGACCTAAAGTGATTTACAACTTATCTATGTTCAACAACTGGGAAGACTGCTTGAGTGACTTGACATCTGTTTCCATACAGCTAGAGATCTCTCTGTCACCCTTGATCTGAGGACAGTTGTTGACATGCACAGAGATTCAAATGATTGTCAGATCTGACTGTAATCGGTCTTTTGTAGAGCTTCAGTGAGCTGCTGAATAGAGATACAATCTCAGGAGAACAAGCCCCTCAGTGCACATGAGCTCACTGACATTTATTCTTTAGGCCAGCATAACGATCAGGCTTTGACCCTGTTTTGGTGCTTAATACAAAAACAACCTTAAAAGAAAAGGCAAAGGGGAAAAAATACTTACCCCTCTCCAATCTAGAACCTACACCCTCACCAACAAACAAACAAACAAGAAAGAGAAATGAAATTAAACTAAAAAAAAAAACCACAGAGTAACTCTATAGATAAGTTGCATTTTATCAAATTTTTCAGTAAGTTAAAATTATCCCAAATTCTCCCAGAACTATGAGATATGATTCTTACTGAGTTCGTTACCCTAATTTTATCAAAACCACTCTCCATTCCCTAGGAAATGAGCAAGCCAAATGTTAATCCTTGCAAACTCCAACATGTAAGTGAAGGCCAAGGTGTCACACTGGTCTTCAGGACATGGACTGTCTCTTGTCTCTTCTGGTATGTAGGAAGACAAGTAGGTGGGCAGATTGGTAGGTAGGTAGGTAGATAGATGGGAAGTTTTGCATATTTGTTTCCTTTTCTGAATTTATGTCAGAAGAATTGACATTATGAAAGGAAGGGAGAGCACAAAGTAAATAGAGAAGTATACCCATCATTGATTTTTCTCTTTCTGCATTAAATAAGGCATAGAGAAAGCAGGTGAAAACACCATTTTACAGTGACAGAGACTTCAAAAAGGCAACTGTCAGTAAAAAGACACAAAATAACATATGTGAAATCATTTTAAGAAGATGACAAACAGCAACAACACGAAGGATGAAGAACAGTAATTACATTTATAACAGAAAAAAGCTTTGAGAGCACTGGGTTTGATATGTATTTCAGTGGCTACGTCTTCAAGAGCAACAGCTGCTTTTATGTTGTTGACCCTTTAATGAAGTGCTACCAACTTTTGGTGAGAGAAATCTTTTCTGAAAACTAAGTCACTCAGCAGAAGCCACTCCTCCTGTATTTGTAACTGATTTTTTTTCATCCTTTTCTATATATACACCTGATCTGGGTATTTGGTAGTAAGCAAAATCTTTAATTTGAGCAAGCAGATAATGTAATCAAATTACAAAAGTCAGTAGCTAGGAAAAACAATGATAAAACTAAAAAACAGATGAAACATCAAAAAAAGCCATAGTGGTAGCAAGTAGAAGACATGGCAACAAAACACAGAAAAACCTGCACAAGAATCTGATGCAGGTTTGATGCAAGTATCTAGGGTTTCACAAAGTAGATGATCACGTACTTGTCAATAATGCTATTTCAAGACAGGTAGTTATTTCACTAAGATGCAAAAGCATGAAACTTTACATGTCGTTCTCAGTAATGCAACTTCATTAAGAAGAGCACACATGTATTAGGTATGACACTGATTATTCACGCCAAAGAAACAGCTTCACAACCTCAGGTATAATATAGGGCCATCGGAAAGTAAAGTCCAGGCTGGGAATCCTGCACACACCACCTGCACAATGGCCTTATTAATTATTCTATTTGTTCAGAACTATTTAAAAGAAGTTTAAAATGACAAATTCCCTGTTTGAAACAACAAACAATTACTGGACAAATGACTCACATACACATGTGGAACACACAGACTAGAACTGAACACTAGCAGAACCACAGCTCGCTTGCCTTTAAATTAAATGTTGATACCAATTGTATAATAAGTGCAACTAACAGGTACTCTGCCATAATCGTTATCTAACACAACCCCTCTATACTAACTTCACACATGAAATAAGAACAATGTGGTTTAATACAATTCTGATCTTTACAGTCACCATTTGCTTCAAATAAAAAAGTTTACTGTACTATGGCACCCTGTAATTCCCTAGAAATGCATACATTTATACAAACCATCAAGAAATATAAATGGAAAAATGTGAAAGTTTGATTTAAATAAAATCTTCAAACAAGGTTCACGTCAAGATTTCAAGATGATTTTCATTCCAGGAAGAGATGTCAATATTATTATGTCCTTCTCATTTGTCTGAAACATATATTTAGCTCCATTTAACATCACCAATGAGGCTTTAATCTGAAAAACATCCGATCCGGGTCTCAAGAGTATGTTGATGGAAAGACAGTATGTAAATTATTAAAGTAATCCAATATACAGGAAAAGCAAAAAAAATATGCAAGATCATGTATAATTGACCACATACTAAGTGCATGCGCAATACATTTTTGAACAATGTGTTTATTAGAGCCATAATTGAAATTTTTCTTCTATTTGGAGCTATTAATACTCTCTAACCTTTCTGTAAGGCAACTGATGTTCTTTATTCCAGACTTTCATGTATGATGCTAAGAGGCTAATCCAGTTAACATCTATATGATTACATGGAGATTGTGTGGCTATATTAGTTAATATTTTTTCTTTATTTATTTATAGCAACATAAATCAAGAGTAAATTCACAGAAATCAAGGCAATTACAGGGCTATAAAATAGATGCAGATAAAGATGACCTAACCCATTAGATTAAAGGTTTATTACGGCTGCTTTCCAAGTAGGAAGAATTGATCGACAATGAGGCGGGACCATTTCCCATGAACAAAGTATCCAAGAGATATAGAACCTTTTACCTGATATGAATGGTCATATTTAGTCATTATTCAAAATCAGATTACTCCTGCCAGTGTAAGTTTCTTAGAAGCCATTTGACTATTTATGTATTTCATGGTGCTATACAATTAGTTTCTGAATTCCAGCGACATTCATTCACTGATTTGACCTCTCTTCAGTCAAGCCAGCTATGAACATCAGTTCATAGCTGTATATGTATCACTTCCTTTGCACAATTTGTGAATAAAAGTACATTTTCATTAATGTTGCAAGGAGAAAATAAAAGGCCCCATGAATAATAATAAAAAAACCACAAAAAAAAAAAAACCACAAACAAACAAACCCACAAAAAACCACAAAAAACAATTAATGGGTTTTCTTGCAACTTGGACTGGCAAAGAACTTTTTGCAATATTTACTTTGGTCAAATGGCTGATATATAATGATATTTTTACTTACACTAAAGATCAAATCAAGGTTACTTGCAGTTCTAATTAAAGCTGTAGCCTCTGACTACCGACTGGGTGAAAGAAAGATTGTGCTGCTGGATGAATTGGCTTTCAAACTTCCCTATGTTGTTTGTTGTTCATTCTGCAGCTCCAAAACAGGGGTAAGCATTCCAACATTAACCCTGAGTTTGAGACTGAAGAAAGATTCTGTACACTACTATTCAGGTTAACAAGAGATGAAAGAAAAAAAAAATTCTATCCTCCTTGTACCCCCACTTCCATTCCTTCCTCAGAAATTTTGTAAAACCTATTATATATGATAATCACAAAATATCATTAACTTAATGAACTAAGAAAATTTGCACCATTTCAACATAGTCTCTCTGTATTTAAACAAATGCACGTGAAAAGGATACAAATTTGCCAGAATAGAAAGAATTAGTTTTGAAAAATTGCTGATATTTAATCAATGAAGTTTGTTCAGAGGACTGGAAGATCTCCTTTATTCACTTAAGATGTGCACATCCCTGAGCTGAACTAAAACATTAACGTGCACAGTCTGGTAGCGAGGCAGAATCGCTGCTGTCTCCATTGAGCAAAATGGGCAGAAAACTAAAACAGGGAAAACAGAATTTGTAAAGATGAATTCTTGCCCTAACCACAGCAAGACCTGTCAGCTCCCAGAGAGGTCAAGTAAGAGCTAACATCAGCATAAGGTTGGAGATGGTGGGGCAGTTAAGGGGAATCACTTCAGCACCGCTTTGGATAAGCTAAAATCTTAACTGAACTTCTGCGTGTGACGTGTCACACTGCTCTTCACAATTTCAGCGGCAGGACAGCTTGCAGTCAGAGCAAATGCTGCAGAATACTTCTGAAGTGTGCAAATCTGAAGCCTGGGAGAACCAATGCTGGGATTCAGCTAGATGGTCTTTGGGGACAATTTGGTGAACATTTCCAATTTGAGGCATCAGCAAGCTATGCAGAAATCAAATATAATTTTCTTTTTCGTTTCTTAAAATTTTAAGCTCAGTTGTTTAATGTGACACTAAGTAAAAGTAGCAAGGTGAGGTTTTTTAAAGGTATTTTAAAGTGCACGTTGATTTTAAATCTGTACTCTCTCACACATTTAAATTTTTAACCACCTTTAGTTTAAATTAAGTTTGTACTACTGAAATCTAAGCAACTTCTCTGTAGACTATCCAGAAAGCAATAGATAACTCAAATCTATATCCATGTACACAGTAACACAAGATTCATCAAAGTCTTACTTCTCACTTATTTCTCTTAACGCAAACTAGACACTAAGATAGGAAGCTTTTTCTGACATTGGTAGCTGTCAAAAAAACTTACCTAAACCAAGAACCTGGGACACAGTGCTGCATTTTAATTTCCATCTGATTTCAAAACAAGATATTTTTCTGTCCTACAGGCAAATTACTTCAGAACATGATGGTGCAAATGTGCCATTTTTTGTCTGATACATGCTGCGCTTTCAGCTACTTTTTCTGCTATTGCACTTAAAATACTTTGGCTTTAGTCTTCAGCTCCTGCTGCTTTTACTAATACTCCTTCACCCGCTGTCTTATTTATTTTTCACATACTCCTGTTTTGATCATCTCCTCTTAGATTTGATGTTTTTTTTCCACCTCCATTATTAGTTACCTGCTTTCTTCTTTAATGCATAAGCAAGCAGGTTTTCTCCCCATAGTTCCTGGTTGCTTCTTAATTTTTTCTCTTTGCTTCCAATAGCATTTTTAATCCAAGTCATTGCAGTAGCTTGCCCACTCATCTTAAATGTCAAGGAAAATATTTCAAGTATGAGACTATTACTGCCCAATTACAAGTTCCTTTTAAAAATGTTCCATCTCAAAGAACCTCCATTTCTGGTTCCTTCCAAGTTGACAAAGCAGTGACACGCTCCATAGCTTGAACACAGACTGTTAATCTCATATTGATACAGAGTGCTTGATTATTTGTTACACAAGTGCAGGAGAAATATGCCATATGTAGTTTCTATTTGATTTATCATTTAATTGAATAATATTTTAAAGTAGCTTGAACATAGTAGGAGTTAAATGGAAAATTCTTCACAGAACAGGGTAGGCCCTTATATGTAGGACTTGACTTCTACAGATAATCTTTTACTATATGATTCTGGGTGAATAAACTAAAAAAAGGATTCAAAAACCTTGTCTAAAAGAAACTCTATAAATTTGATATGTCAGTATTCATCTCTCATTTTACTGCTTTTTTCCCCTTAAGCACCAATCTGAACAGCATTTGGCTTACATAAGTGTTTGCACAAAGAAAAAACTTTGCATCTTTTCAGTGTTTTCAAAAGAAATTATTTGTTCAACAACTTTAAGATGTTCTTTATCTTCCCTCCATTTGTAAAAATGCAGGATTTCACAGGAATTAAAAATCTATTCACAGTTCATTACTCTGCAGACTAACAGCTTTATTTGGTCAAATAATTATTTGCTAAGAAAATTTCAGCCAATTATCTTGAAGTATGCTGTTGGTGGAGAGGGAGGATTATTTGTCAAGAGGATGCAGCTGCAGAATGCATTCCATGATAGCATAAGATAATCTGACTGTGTCTGGATAGGGTGAAGAACTTTTTTTATTATTATTCTTTTTTTTTTTTGTCAAAGGGATATGGAAGAATCCCTATGTCAGCTCTCCCTTTTATTCAAGCCCCTCAATAACTTTCAATCTTTCAAAAAAATGATAAACCAAGAAGTGCCCTATATGGGAATCTGTCCCTTTTCACAAGAAAGCATCAGAAATTCCATTAGGGCAGTTGTAGCTCTATGTGAAAGGCAGTTGCATATCACAGTAGAAAAGGTAAAAGAAAACATCTGTTTGATCTGTGTGTCCTGCAGTGCTAACCAGCATTAATTAAACTGCAGCTCTAGCAACTGTATACAAGACAACAAAGAAATTCTCAGCAGTTGGTTACAACCAAAATTTAATTTCTTTAGAATAGGATCTGTTTATACCTGAGAACATGACCTTATCTCTGCAGCTTTGTTTACTTCTCCCATTGATTTGGATCCAGAAGATAGAACTTATTTCAGTGGTAAACTTCTCAACAATATAGATGCAGTACTTATCCTCTTTTGTGCGACCTTTTTAAAAACTCATAAAGCTTTTTTATTACAATCACACCTTCAAAATATTACTGATTTCCTGAGATGTGCCCCTCACAGTGAATGTGTCTCACTTCATGAGACATGCAGAATAAGAAAGTTCAGTTTTAAAGAAAAATACACAAGTTCTCAACTTTGGAAATATTAAGATCTTGTCAAAGAATAATAGGGGAAAACCAATCAGAACAGTATATAACAATTTAGAAAGACAATTTGCCAATCATTTGCTCTACTCTGAGCTTCTATGTGGAAGTTCTCCTAAATGACAACAATTTGACTGGCAAATTGTAGAGCTGCAAAAGCTCATCTTTGGCATCTCCATTAAAAGGCTTTCAGCTATTCCTTAGCTTGCTGAATGTAGTTTTATTTTGTTTACTTGTTTGGATGTAATTGCATGCAATTTGTAATTGTGCTTTCCCCTATAATTACATATGCCACTTTTCATAGTGAAGAAATGATGCAGCAACCACCAAAGCATGGCAGTATAAAGATATATGTGGTGAAAATTGATAGGTTTTCACTACTACATATGTTTTTAATGTGTGTACATATCATGGAAAAGAATGAAGACCTACTAATTTCTGTTGTGTATGCATTTCAAAGCTGCACCAATTTTTCAATAGAAATCTAAATATGCATTAAAATTCTTTTCATCTTATTGATCACAGTGCAATGAATACTCTGCTGAAGTAAAGTCCTTTCATTGTTTTAAATCTTTTTTCAGATAACTATGTAGACTCACAACACTATAATTAACTGAAATAGTGATAATTTACAAACTTCTGCATGGTGTCCCGTGATCCATGAGTGTTATGTGGTACAGCTTATCACATGCTGTATTTCAGTAGTTTCTAAAAATAGGTCTAAAATACAGGAGTCTTTCAGACACCAAATGGATGCTTTTGATAATCCCTTCAGATATTAATTAAAGAACACATTGTTTACATGGAAATGGGGACAGGGTATATAGCAGAATTGTACAGTAATGGAAACAGATGTCAATGCAGTTCACTAAATGAAAATCTAATCCAGAGTTAAGAAGTCCAAATCTAAGTGATTCAGAACCCAACCCTGAACTGAGTAAGAATCTTGCAACCGTGGATGAGAAATGATGAGAAACTAGAGGAGAAATTCTCATTGTCCTTCTCCCCACTGATCATGAGATGAAGAGGAGACAATACCCTGAGAGTCAGCTACTGCTGGCTGTTTCTCTCTCATTAAAGCTATGCTTAACCACTGCTGCTTTTTTTTTTCCCGTTTCCTTTTCCTTCTTACGAATCTAACAGCAGCGTAGAATCCACAACCAAGATTTAAGCACTGCAGTCTCTCCATCACACAAAATGTGACACTCCTAAAGGATCTTCTGAACACATGCACATGGAGCAACAAGGCACAAGGAAACAATGGCTACATATTACATGTCTTTTAATTGGAAACTAAGACTGAAACAAAACTTAGTCCCCTAGTCCATAGCCTGTGGGGTAGGCACGAGTATGAATCCTTCACAAAGAAGAGGGAACAGAAAATGCTCTGACTGCTAAGCCATTATAGCTGAGTGGGACGGCAGGAACACTGCAAGCTCTTGTACATCAAGCACTAAGTTAATAAAAGTGTCCCTGAAGTTTTAATTATCACTATGTCTTACTAGTGGAATAGATCTGCCAAGCTTAGATGAGAATTTGGCCCTAATTTCTCTAGCTAAGGTGGGTTTTGGATGCACAGAAAAGCACACCCTGGTACACCTTACTGTTAAAAAGAGAACTATCCAGAAAGTTTCAAGAACCTCCACCTTCAGTTAGCCACTGATTGAGAGCCGATGGGATCACACACAGAGGTAAGCTACTGATGGAATGATGAAGTTTGCTTTAGTTTGGAAAAAGGAAACTTTTCTCTTAGTGCTTCAATTACATCCCACCCAATCTTTTAGCCCACAGATATGAATTTACTGTCAAAAAGTATGGAAAAGTACATTGCACCAGTTTCCCAAAATATTTTTGCGGTATTGAGACACTACTAGCAAAATATTTGGATTCCTTGAGGTTCACCATTAACAAAAGCAAAGTGAAGGAGTAAAACATCTCAAGCAACTGGCCACAATGAAAACACTTTAGTCATTTAGATAAATGGCTGCAATTACAACAGCAGCATTACTAACATTGCATAAAAAGCATGTGCATAAAACCTGCTAACTAGCAACAGCATATGTGTACTCTAGCCTAAACGTTCTCCTCTGGCATAAGAACATCCGCATATGGTGTATGTCTGTATATTTAGAAAACATGAATTACAAAGCTGGTGAGGAGTGTTACAGTTCTGTATATGAATCATTGGTCACATTCAGGTGATGACAGTTAAATTATAGTTTATCTGTCAAGTCACAGTCATTAACTATGTGTGTGTGTGAATACATGTGTGTATGTAAAATACATTCCATTTCCCAAGTATAATGCGCATGGGTTAAGCTATCACACTGTACTTTGAAACAAGATGTAATATTTATACATTTTTTTGCTGCTCATTTGACAAGCAGTAACTTCCTGAACTATTGCAATTTGTCTATGTGACCATATTCTGACCAGCCCACCCAACAGACATCCTTTTATCCTCATTTTACAGGTAAAATAACTGCAACATTATAGTAAAATATCAAAATGTTGACAGATAAACTGCATTTCTAAGCTGCCCTTGCTGTTTCCACACCATCTTCAAGCTATAGCCAGTCTTCAGTAGTCTTCTATACATTGACTTTTTCAAGTTAATGTTTATAAACTTTTTTAGTACTGCAATAGTTGCAATATATGTATGTGTAGATCTTTGGTAGGAAATAAAATTATTAAGAAACTTTACTAAAATAAAGCATGTCAGGTACTAGAGAAGCTTCACTGATATGACTTTCTATTGTTTTCTAATTTTATTCATACTTTTTACCCCTCCCAACCCCAATTCTTTTTCAGGGCAGATTTTTGTAATGCTATGCTCAACCTTTTACTATCTCCATCAGGAGCTGGAAACACTCAGAATGGGTAAATATAAAAAAACAAATTAATTTGTAGCTGGTGGAAGTCCAGCAGTGTCTCTATAATTTCCATGGGCCAGTTATTTCTGGCAAACAGGGGGGTGAAGGGGAGGGAAAAATGAAAAAGGAAAGCCAAATTAAATTCCTTAGAAAATTTCCTCCAAAACACAATCTCAATCTATTTCTCTATCAGTGTTCCAACTGACCTCATAGGAACAAATCTATTTCTTATTCCTCCGTCATCAAATGAGAATGAAAAGGAGAATGAAAACAATAGATATGACGGACAATGAACATTTCTCTGGCAGGCAGGAGAGGAGAATGGATGTTTTTTGATAACCTGCTCTGCTCCATCCCTACCTCCTACCCTATCCCTTTACAATGCAACACCTGTTTGCGAACAGGGCACAGTTACACTTGCAATACTCATGCTCTGTAATTCAAGCAGCAATTTACTGATGAGCTGGTTTAAGCATTAAGTTGTTGCAGAGAGGATGCCGAGACAGGCTTCTGCAATACAGCAGGTAGTGACACCAGCAGTGATTTTTTGCTGTGCTTTCCCCCAGTTTGATAACACTTTTCACTGGACCTGGCTCAAACTGCCTGACAGTAGTTACCACTTCTGATGCTGTTACTGCCGACCGCAGAGTGCTTGATCAGGCGCAACTGTGGTGGTGTGATTAGTGACTACACCTTTGCGCACATGTTTTACTTATCAGATACTGAAATGACTCCTGTCTGCTTCACTATGTGGAAAGTTTTATTTTCCACTAATGAAAAACAGAAAGCAGAAAATAAGGGGTAGGAAACACCTATGAAAGGAGGGGGGGAGTGGGGTGATTCTCACCCCAGCAGCAGTTGATTCCCATGAGAATTCACCACGGGTTTGCACATGGAAGACCACAGCGATGATGGCACGAAACCGCAGCGTAACACCAGCAAGGCGCAGCACTGCCACAGGGGCCCTGGAAAAGACGGCTGCAGCAGCTACACAATAGGTTACACAGCTAAAAGTAAAAGACAGGCTGGAGAATTGCAAATGCAAGGCCTGTAGCTACACAATGATGAAGGCACCTGTGGGACCACACAAAACCCTGTAACCATGCATGTCGGTATTGCTGTCAGCACACTGTTAACTCCATAGAGGCCTTTTCACCAGGGTACATGCACAGTAGAAATACTCCCCCCCCCCCCTTTAGTTTGTATTATCTTATCTTAAATCCTTTTAAGGCACACGTGCATTTATTCTTCGTTCTGTATTTCTTCGTCAAACTGAGTATCTAGTAATCTACATTCTAAAAACTGGTATTATAACAAAAAAACATATATGAAGCTACTGTTCCAATACATCCAATTTTTATCCCATGTACTAGAGGATAATCTAGTGAACCTATAAGCAAAAGAAACCTTTAAAGCTTTGAAAAATTAAACTCATTACCATATGGTACCCTGACTTTGAGATCAGTATACAGAAGCTCAATTTATATTCATAATAGTGTCAACTAATCACAGATAAATCTGCATCAAATCATGGGGTTTTGGCATTCTAACCTCATCGCCTTCGACTGTGGTGTCTTTGTCAAACCATTCTTGGGTAAACTGTGGTTTTGCAGCTATCAGATTCTGTAATCAAGACAAGATTTTTGTGTCGCTTCTCTTCCACACCAGCAAACCCATTCTAGGATGAACTAGCTCTTCTCCAAGATGTTCTACTGCTGCAGATTTCCATTAACTATTAAAGATGCCTACTAAAAAAATAAGTTTGCAGCAGTAATAGCTCATGGTTGAATCCAGGAGAGTTTCCTCCATGTACAGATACTCACAACAATACCTGCAAGCGTAACAGTAGAAAACAGAGTTGCAAGTACTGTATGTATTCTTCATTTGAAGTCATTAATTCTTTAGAAGGCTTATTATGTCAAAATAAAAGTGTTAGTATCATTTATATCCTTCTGAGAAATATATTACCTTATATATCAAGAAAACTAATTAGAGCCAAGAACATTGTTTTCTTGTTCTTTCTAAATTGTACACAACCTTTTTATTGGCACAGTGAATTGTCCCTGGTTGAAAGTGATGATTCCTTCAGAGCGAAACACTTAAATCTTTATTTAACAGTGGAGCAAGCCCTGAAGAAACAATATTCCCATGTGTCGATGTAGTATATTTTTGAAAATACAGCCTTCTGCAGAAACAGATTTCAATTACAGTTCTTAATGCTTAAAATACAGTGACCTCATTGACTAATCTAGTTTATACCTATGGAATATATAACAATTTCAATATAAATGCAGCTGGCCATAACCAACAAAAACAATGTTTACTTGAGAAATCAAACACTACATTGTAAATCACTGCATAAATTGACTTTCTACACTTACAAATGTCACTAGCTCCAACGAAGCCACACAAATGACGAGTTACTATGGAAACTAATGTATAAATTATGTTTTAGAATAATTAAAGTGTGCATTTACTTGAGATTACAGTATTTATTAGAGCTATGTAGAAAACAAAACATCCTGCACAAAGGCATCTACCATCCCAGAATTGACTCCTGAACCTCATGGAACTGAGAAAGAATACATCTTTCTGTCAATGAAATACTTGATAGTTTATCTAACAAGACTTGTCCTCTTTGAGAGGAATCATCATCTGTGTTTTGTATCTCCGCCAGGCACCAAACTAAATGTAGAAATCAGAAACTGTGTTCTTAACCGTTATTTCTCAGGGAGACAAGGGCAAAGCAGACTTGAAGGAAGAAGAAGAGACAATCATTTTGGATGCTCTGAATATTAGCAATGGAAAATATTTCTGAAGTGGATATAGATCTAGATACATCTTCCTGACCTTCTATGTCTTCACAGAATGCAGCAATGTAACTAATCATTTTCCCTTACATGTTAACACAGTGATAAGCAAATGAAAAAAAAAAAAAAAAAATCATAAAAACCCCAGCATCTTAGTCCCAAAAGATCAAATCCTTTGTTCTGCACAGCATGTCAGTGTATCTGTAGAGGGATCTGTGAAAGGGATGGAGTTAATTGCTTTGTGAGTCCAATGCACTGTTAATAGAAATTTCTTCTGAATAAATAATGTGGAAATAGGAGTATTAAATAGTTCATGATTTTCTAATTTACCTTAATTTGCACTCATTTTGAATTGCCAGAGCTGAATGTGTTCTGCTTCTCGGCTAACTAAGGAGTGCAGAAAACCTTCCCTTGCCCTGGAGACACACGGGACGTGAGGGCCAGAACAGACGAGCTCCCAGACTCCAGTGGTAAATGCACTTCAATGTGACTGTGTGCGTGCCGTATTCCTCAGTTTCCCACTGGCAGGGACACACTTGGGATCAAGTATTCATGAAGATGTAAGCAAGGGGTTCCCGTAGCTCAGAGGTGTAAATCCAGCCTGATGGATTCCCAGATCCCCATCACAGGACTGAGCGGGCACTGGCCGACTTCACACCTCACAGCTTGTCCTGGGGCAAAATGGTAAAAGGCAATATTTTGTGGCACTGACTCTCATAAAAACTCCTTTAGTGGGACTTGATTCTCCATTATTTTGGGCAGTGCCACATCTCTTCTTCCAAGTGACCAATGTCTTCCGTGCCTGGCCCTTCTCCTCTCCACTTCTTATTAAAAAAAAAAAAAAAAAAAAAAAGTACATTCAAATCAAAAGGTTCTAAATCTACTAGAAGAAGTAATTAAAAATATTTTAGAATTCAGATTTATTTTTGCTTTTGGGAAGGGGCACCCATGCTGTGAACTGTACTTCTATATTTTTTCTGTTTTGACTAATTAAAATCCTATTCACTAATAAAGGTCTGAAGAAATCAAATAAAAAAATAAAAATAAAATAAAATAACCCCAAATCCTGCCTCTTTGTTCACATTTAAAGGCTGACTGAGTGCAAAGGCAGCAGGGAAACCTGAGCCAAAGAGACCTGTTCAGGTACTGGAACAGAAAAGTTGCACCAAGCTCTCAGTCTCCTTGACAGCCACCCTTTCCTATTTGACTGGTAACCTCACCTTTTGTTAGCACTTACATGTGCTCTGCTGCTTAGTCTCTGT
The DNA here is from genome assembly GCF_964188355.1 of Buteo buteo. Lineage (NCBI taxonomy): Eukaryota > Metazoa > Chordata > Aves > Accipitriformes > Accipitridae > Buteo > Buteo buteo. The sequence goes on from NC_134175.1 coordinate 48,819,707, forward strand.
GTCCATCACACATACCTCAACGTAGTGCCACTGAAGTGACATTCTGATTAAAAAAAAAAAAAAAATCTGCTTCCCCAAAAGTTTTACTCACATTTACTCACTCCTCCCCCACATTTAGTTACCTGAAGTTAAAAGAATAGCAATTTGAGTGCAGAGTTCGCTATTTCTCTGGTTTTGATGTGGTTTGGTTTGTTCTGCTTTTAATAAAGTATTTATGTCCAGTGATTTAAGAGAGGGCCTGAAACTCAGGATTGCTTGGTTCTGCTCCCATTTCTGTCTTCCTGGCTTACACTATGAACTCAGGACAAAGTATTGGTTTTGCTAACTTTTGCTGTTCTTTAGTATTACTTGCATGCTTATAATAGTAATCTTCTAAAGCATAATTAATTATGTGTATATAACATTTGAACTCCTGCACTGAAAGGTGCTATATAAGCGTTATTTAACCTTGAGTTCATTATCACTATTAAATCCTATAATCAGAAGAACTGAATAATCTTATTCATACTAAGTCATCATCTAAATATTAATCATTCAGAAGGCTGGAAACATTATTAATACCAAATCTCATTTTTTGGCTTTACTGCAGAACTTACATGGGGAAAAATGAGGAGGGGGGGAAGAGAAAAATTACATCTTTTCAAGAGCAATGTAGGTTATTAATTCCTCCACATCACATCTGCCCAGGAACAACTCAAGAATACGCACTGTCTTTGAGGCACTACACAGTACCATTCCAGACAGCTTTGTGTCGTAAAAGCTGCTGTTTTAGAACATATTTCAGTGACAGAGAATCACCATTTGACACTAATCTGTAATTTCTCACTGCTGGGAACTTACTTGAGAAAGACAATGTATCAAAACATCTTTTTTAGCTTAAACAGAGTAAATTTTCTAGCAGTAATAAAAGAAAACATCAAATTTTGCTATTCAAAACACAGTACCTCTCCACTGGTGAAAATGAACTTTGAAAATTAGCTTCTAGACAACAATAGAAAATGTTCTTTAAAGGAAAGCCTAGCAGGGCCGCCTTCTTCCTCATGTCTTGGGGTCTGCACAGTGTCACATTTTAACTGTTAAATATTGAATTTTCTTAATCCCCCTCCTCCCCCCCCTCCCCCCCCCATAAATTGATTATGGAAACTTCATTAAGAGATGGATTGAGATTTTCTAAATGAGTTAAAATTCTGTTTTACTACATTGCTAAATTTAATCATGAAGGCTAAATTTATATAGAACAATTCTTCAGAGGCAAGTCATTTTCATAATGTGAGCTTAGTAAAAATCCAGATTAAAAAAATTGGTAGGGGAACCTTTTTTCCCCCTTTCTTGTAAATAAATAACCACAATCATCAAAAATTCCAGGTTTATACATAGATTTTTACAATATCAGCTCAGGCATAGGCAACTGTCTTCATTTTCTGCTTAAAAGGAATTACTACCTTGGTCACTATAGCAAAAAAAAAAAAAAAAAAGGCAGCAAATAAAACTGTTCAGATACTCTCATTTTATACTACTATTAATCTGTCCTTAACTGTCCTTTAATATGCCTGTGTGCCTGTATTCCAAAATCTCTGGTGGCCTCCATTTTCAGCATTTTGTGTCATCAATAACAGGACTGAGTCTAACCCAGATCAGAAATTGTAGGGTGGGTCTTCAAGGTAAGAGGAGTCTCTGTGTCCCTTTCAGCAGAATGAACCGTTGTTAACCACTGAGGTATATTAGTTTGGCGACCTCGGCCCTCTCCAGCAGAAATGCCTAGCTCTGTGCTTATGTAAAAACAAATACAAACTCCTCCATCCCTATTAAGAAATTACATCCCCCAAAGCAAAGCCAACACACTGCAAGAAAATACAGTATTTCACTCCATTTCTTTTCCTCTTTAGGACTGATGAACAACCTATATGTGACAGATCATACTCACATCCCTTGAAGTATTACTAGTAGGTGCAGTATTGCAGCCATTACTATGTTATTAGTATCTACGTAAAACAGAAGTTGGTATAGGTATAAAATGAGACTTCTAATCTTAGAAAACAGGCGGAAATTGTATCAAAAAAAACCCAACCAATGAACATATAAGAGAATTAATAGGATAAATGGAGAAATCCTTAAAATAGTGTTTCAGTGCCTCTCAAGACTATACAAGCCCATTGAAAAGGCAAGAACCTTCTGGAAAAGAACAATTAATATAAGCTATGTCTATATGATAACCTTCTTTGCTAATGTCCCCTACCTAAATATCTTAAAATAGCTATACCATCACGAGATAAGAAAGAGGGTCATCTTGTGAATTAAAGATTCTCTAAAAGATAAAAAGGATATGATAGAATTACCTTTTTTTTTTTCATAATAGGGGATCTAGGTTATTTCAAGGATCAGTGCTCAGATGTGTGATATTCAACATTTAAGTAACTCATGTGGCAAGTTTGAATGTTTGTACATAAGTTTGATTGAAAAGGCACAGACAATACAGAATGTCTGGTGATAAAACAGTAGATACACCTCAATGGCAATGAGCTGCACACAAGTAAAAACAACCCTACCTAGTGCAATAATAGGCCCTACAAAATACATTGCCATACATACAAGACATCTGGTGTCGTGTCAGACAGTTCTCTAGAAGTGTCCGCTTAATGCTCAGTAGCACTCAAAAAGGTAAATAGAAAGCTATTAAAAATATCTCAAAAACATCATTATGCCATTGTATAAATTTATCATGCACCACATCTGGAATTTTCCATGCAATCCTACACATCTTACTTCAAGAAGGACTTAGAGCAGAACTATGGAAAAGTACAAAAAAATTTAAGACACACTCTAGAGAAGTTTCTGAATATGAAAAAAAAAACAATAAAAAGGAAAAACAATCCCACAAGTAGAGCAAAATTCTTCAATCTGATAAATAAACAGGAACAGGACCAGAGTATATAAAATAATCAATCATATGACAAAGTTGAAAAAAATTATTTCATGTGTTTCATACAAAATAAGGAGGATAAATTTAAAAAAGAAAGAATCTTGCAAAACCACCATTTAAACCCACAGTTTTGCAAAACACTGTTGTAGGATTTGCTGGAAGTCAGTGGGTTCAAAAACAGGTCAGGGGCAGAGTCTGCCATTGCCTATCAGTTATGATGGCACAGATACAAATCCCAGCTAAGAAGTGCCTTTCTTTCTCCTTAAGTCGTCAGTTAAAACCTGTGAGGTATCCCAAGGTTGGGTAAGTCTCCATTTGTCCTGGATCTTTTGTTTCCCTAGTGGTCACTTTCCAAAAGACTTCATTGAATTGGCTGGACTCTTGGTATCACCAGCTTAGCTGTTTTTATGCTTCTGGACTATACTCCTGAATTCTTAAGCTTATTTATTATTAGTGTATACCTGATCCAACTGAACTTTGATTCAGCTACTATTTTATTTTATTAATTATTGGATAAGAGTTATCTTATCTAGTTGAACTAGTTAGGAGGTAAGAGTTCATTATAAAGCTATTCCCCAACATCAAACATTTTCTCTCCTTTTTTTTAATTTATTTTTTTGATTTTGCATTTTCATAGCTTTCAAAAAAAGTTATTTAAACTCCATTTTACATAAAGTGACATAATGTTCCTTGCCTCACTCTCAAAAACTTCTATCTGTGCAAAGGAGGGGGGTGAGAACAACCTGCGCAAGGTCAGCAGTGGGACAACATTTAAACCAGTGTGAACCTACTCATGCAGAACTATTAGCCAAATGATAGCTGGAAATCTGCTGAAAATTTGCTGTACTGCAAAAAGTGAAAGACAACTTAATGGCAAAGGACTGAAATCAACAGAAAGAGATTCTGCCTGAGCCATTGGACAGTATTATCCAGTATTTTTCTCTAAAACAACAACTTACCCAGCAAATTGCTAAATTCTTCCCCTTCAAGACACACATCAGTCAGACAATACACCAGGATTGCAGTCCCATGGCAGTTTAAAATATCTGCTCCTGAGCTTCTTCCTCTATAACCCAGGCTTGGCCGTCCTCCTCCTGTGTGCCATCACTAGCACTTGCACAATCCAAGCCTACTTAGAAAGCTTGAACGTGCAAAATACTAACCCTGCTGATCAAAAAACTGAACAGTCTGCAGACAGATCAGCTCCCAGCACGGCTCACTGTGCAGATGAACAGATTTTAAGTGACAGCAAAGAAGGAAACAACAGAAACACTGCTGCTAGAGGAACCATATGCAAATAGTCTGATTCACTCTATTTTTTATCATCATTATTATTGTTGTTCAGTGTAAAACAAGAGCCTATACTTCCACAACATCTTATTTCCATGGAAAAACATCCTTACTAAAGAGGAAAAAGTGGTAGTTTTCCTCATCTTTTCAGATGACTATTCTCTTCTCTCTAGAAAGGTATTTTTCTCAAGAGATTTAAAATACTTTCAGTCCCATAGATAAAGAACTCCCAGTAGTACAAGGAGTTCCTAATTCAGTAGCATTAGCAACATGTCCAACTACATAAAAATAATTGAATTGGTCAATGAGCAATTGTCTCTGCTACTTGTGCAGTGGCATTAAGAGGGCACAGGAGAACCAAAAGAACACCCTATTGTTAAGGTATCATGTCAGGTTTTGTACTGTTACTATTATTACCAGACTACATCTTGTAAAGGAACATCCCAGCTGTCAGGCAGCTAAATATAATGCAAAAGCTAAATATGATGTAACACTGCTGGTCCTCGTGCACATCATCTTTGGTACATTTTTGTGGGTTGGGATTCAAATTCAGACAGTAATTTGAGTTTGAGCTACAGAGCTCCATCCTGAAATGGAAGAGATGACTCTTCCATCAAAACTCATGACAAGCCATGGGATAACACAGTTAACAATAACATCCTAAATCCATTTATTTAATAGTTATTGTTAGGCAGAAAGCCATAAACACAGGCAGGCAATTAAGCCCTTGCAAGGCTGTGGCAATACTCTATTGCAGCAGTTTTAGTATTTCAAAACCTACAGTTGTTCTAAATTGAGAAAAAAGTGTTACTGAACGGTTACCCAGTACTGGCAGGTTGAAAAGTCTTGTTTCAAACTTATACTTGCACTCCTTGGTTTCAGGAACTGTACATCTGTATAGGATGGTATTTGGGAGGAGTATACAGCCCATGCTCAAGGTTCTACTCTCCATCTCCCCAGCACCTGATTCAGGGCACTCAAACACAGTCGTTTTAGATGTTTTCAGCACAGGTCCTAACACAGTATTTTGGGAAGTCCTTCTTGCCCTCTTCACCCAAAATATCAGAGTGATAGATCCCTGCAAAACATTTCGGCTTCACAAAGCCAACAAGCTCTACATACAATGTTCGCTGGTTCTCCAGCACCCCGTCCTATCAGAGACTGAGATGTTTCTCTGCTTCTCTTCTGACAAGTTTGTACGCTGTACAGCAATGAGGCAGCAAACCTAGACGCTCCTCTCTTTTGCACCAACTAGATTGTCAGTCTTAAGTACAACGTATTTAATCAAACCCAAACAAACCTCCCAGACACCAGCTAGGTTGAGAAAAAACAAGAATGTTTCAAAAGGGGGTGCAATTCTTTCAACAACAATCATCTCTCGAAGCATTACATTTCAATAGCTTAGATTTGGGACTTCTTTGACAGTTCACTAGGCATGCAGAATTCTATTCACATCTGCTAAGAGCAGGATATCCCACATCTAGTAGATTTTATTCAGCTTCTCCAAATGGAATTTATGCAATAATTTAATTAAAGGTTTCCTTTTGTTCCGCTAGCCAGACTGGGTCAGGGGATTACAGGGATCCCAGGCCCAGGCAGGCTGAATATGCTTAAACCATACTGATGATGAATTACAGCACAGGAATGGAAAAAACAGGGGACCATATGATATCACCAGGAACCTTCTGTACTTTTAAAAATCTCTTTTAGAAAGATTGGAGGAAAATTTAAAAATACTTTTGCTTTCAGCAAAATATTTGTTCAATACCAGTAAGAGGTGGAGTTAATTGAGCCTGAGGCTTAGTTATGTGGAGGACTGTCGTGGTTTAACCCCAGCCAGCAACTAAGCACCACGCAGCCGCTCACTCACTCCCCCCCCCCCCCCCCCCCAGTGGGATGGGGGAGAAAATCAGGAAAAGAAGTAAAACTCCTGGGTTGAGATAAGAACGGTTTAATAGAACAGAAAAGAAGAAACTAATAATGATAATGATAACACTAACAAAATGACAGCAGTAGTAATAAAAGGATTGAAATGTACAAATGATGCGCAGGGCAATTGCTCACCACCCGCCAACGGACACCCAGCCAGTCCCCGAGCGGCGAATCCCTGCCCCCCCCTTCCCAGTTCCTAAACTAGATGGGACGTCACATGGTATGGAATACACCGTTGGCCAGTTTGGGTCAGGTGCCCTGGCTGGGCATGAGAAGCTGAAAAATCCTTGACTATAGTCTAAACACTACTGAGCAACAACTGAAAACATCAGTGTTATCAACATTCTTCACATACTGAACTCAAAACATAGCACTGTACCAGCTACTAGGAAGACAGTTAATTCTATCCCAGCTGAAACCAGGACAAGGTCCTTGGTGTTTCAGATGTTCGATAGAATGTCCTATTAAGACAGAAGATTTGGAAACTCAGAAGGCTGCCTCCAATAAAAGATTTAAAGCATTCCTCATACTTTTAATCATAGCACAAGGAAAAGGTTGCCTTAGATTATTTTCAGCAATTTCCTTCTCACCCCAAAACCAGGTCATGCACCAAAAGTACACAGCTCTGTAAAAGCAAAATATATTATCACTATCTTAAGCATATGGGTATTTAGGAACATTTAACCATACTTGCTTCAGGCTTACCTGAAATTGTAGTCTGGGGTTTACTAATGTTCTTGTTTTATTATCCCGTCTACTCTCAAGACAATCAGAATTTATCTAGCTTGATAGACTAATGCACACTAAACAATAATATAATTAAAAAAAATATATCAAAAGCATGACTATCTTGAGGATGTGCACTACACATAGGGGCACATACCTGAACACAGATTTATAACACTTATTATTTAAGCATATGAACAGTGAGTGAACTCTATTCATTTTTATGTGCTCACAAAGGTAGCAGAGAAGAAAAGCAATTTTAAGTGTGCTGAAAAAATAGACTTAGACCTCTAAATTCTACAGCAAAATGTAACACAAGATAATAATAATAATAGTAATAATAATAATAAAAAATTCTTTGAGAAGCATTCTCCATTTCACCTCTTCTAGTTGTAGAACTCTAAATCTAGTTCAAACTGAAGTAGAAAATTCAGAAATTTTTATTGAATTATTTAATCTCTTTTTTGATTTAAGAAATGAATATACATAGACCACTTCCTCAAGGAAGATCAACTATAATGGCTTCTTTTCATTTTCATTACGGAAAGCTGACAAACTTTCAGCCTTCTCTGTCCTATTTCATTATCCTTCCTCAGTTTTTAACAACATATGCTTTGTCGGCACTCTTCATTTATAGCATATTGCTCTATTCTCTACGACTGTTCTATCTTGCTAAAAATAAAACTGGGAATTTGTCTTACATAACTTGGATACGGGGCTTTTTCTATCTTCTATTCTTTCTCACCTTCCAAAAATCCACTTACTGTCATTCCTGTCTTGAAGCTTCTCAAAACAATATATACCAGTAAGGTATATATGCTAGTAAGGTATATATTGCTCTTTCTTCACAACCGCTGATTCCTTAGCTTGATAGAAGATTTCCATGCTCTTACAGACAGCACTGACACAGCCAACATTTACCTGCTCTTGAATTTGTGCATGGGATTTTTTAATTTGTCTTTAGCTATCAGCAATTTCCATTTCATTACTACTAAGACAGAAATGTTCTAAGACAGAGCTGCATATTTACCCATACAATAGTGTTTGGAATTTTTTGGTGGAACAAGTTTTGATGCCCTCACCAAGCAAAGCTTCAGGTTCCATAACTTTGGAACGTTTTGTTGGACAGTGGCTGAGCTGGCCTCACTAACACACCACTATCACCATAATGATGATAAACCTTCGGTGTAAAAAGGAAAGGATTACTGCAATGAGACAGCTCAGTCAGCTCTGTAACTAAGGCTATAAAATGGTTTAAATTTTCCACTATTTAGAAATTCAGACAAAACCATATACCTATGGTTTCAGCCTTTAGCAATTATTATTTGTTTGACAAGAAAGTACCCCTTCCCCTCCAATTATCTATCAAATTACTGTTCCCCATCCAAAACCAAAGTCAGGCCTTAACTTTCACTTCTACAGTTTGGACAGGTTAAGATCTTTTAGTTTCTTCCAGTTTTCCATTACATGGAAAGCCTATAGACTTTTCATCTTTCTTGGAAGTCTTTTATAAATATTGTTTAAATTGTCAACACATGCCTTGAACTGTGGACAAAGACAGGTGACTTCCTGACAGTGATTATAAATGAAGGAAATTCAGAGGTACCATTTTTCCATCCCTACCTGATACACCTTGTGTAAACATACATAGCACTAAGAACTCATATTTAATTCATTTCCATCAAAATAACAGCCTGCAAGAGTAACGACTTCCTAGGTAGGATCTTCCTTTCTGAAAGTGTGACTTTATTAAAGGCATGGGCTTTTTTGCATGCTGCTTGCTTGCACACAAGAAATTCTGGCCACTGTGAATCTGATCTGTTACTATCATCACTAACTGCATCCCCAACCCTTGTGTAATCTGAAAATTTTATAAATACTTATTTTATATTTATTATGTGTGACAAAAAGTGTTAAACAGTACAGAAAAAAAGAACCTCAAAATATATCTACTCAGTGATGCCAAAATTGTTTTAAACAAAATTGGTTTAAAATATACCAATTGCTTATTTTTAATCTACTGCGCAGTGTTGTTCTGCTGTTCTTCTTAAGGTATCACCTGCTACAGATATTTTTTCCAAGGCATATGACTAATGTCAACATCTTTGTTTTATCAATCAAGCTTGTAATCTCATCAAAACCAGTACCAAGGTAGCATGGTAGGATCTACTTTCCCTCAGCCAATGTTGTTAGGCATTAATTACATTGCCTTCCTTAAATTTTTATAAATCAAGCCTTGTATTAACCACTGCATTATTTTTCTCCGGATCAATATCAGGCTAACAGGCCAGCAATCACCAGGATCATTGCATTTACTCTTTTTAAATATTGGCACATTATGCTTCTGTCTGGCATCTGTACCTTCCCCAGATGAGTTATTTTAGTTATTATAAAGAACAGTTCTATACAAACAACAAAAATGCCATTGCCAAAGTAACTTTAATTTGACATTTTTGGTATAAAACTCTAGAATACATTTTCAAGAAGCCTGAGGCATCTAAATCCATAAACATTAAGAGCTTACATCCAACTTTCTAGCGCTTATGGCTACCCAGATCTCCTCTTACAGACCAGGCACAAAAATGAGGTCTGAAAATGTTCAAGTTTATGATCAAGACCAATCAGGGCAATACTATACTCAGCTCTTTCACTTGTCAGGCTCATCATGTAGATGAGCTCTGATTATTTCAGGAAAAAGAGAAAAAAAAAAAATTGCCCCCCTGCCTACTACTGCTTACCCTGCTGACAAAACATTCCCCAGGGGAGATCCCGGTCCATATCCTCCTCCAGCTGAGGAGACTTTAATCCCTATTTCACACCTCCTTGGAGGGTTCCCAACTGTTATATGCTGCCGGGTATTATGCAACTCCATCTGTTTCTGCTATCACATTTTATACGGATTACGTACGTAATCACTGAGCTAAAAAGAGGGAAAAAGCAAACCTGACTCTACAGTGTGGGTGGAGGGAAGAGCTAGATCCCGGGCCGTGCTTCTACCACCAGTCAGTATTTTGATGGTGTGCTCTAGCCAGTGAGCTAGTGGTTAAGAGGCAGCTTTTAAAGAGCAATGTAGCTAATTGATTGAACAAGTGTTGGATATTGCCAAAAATTATTGAAGAGCAGATAGTAACAGAAAGCTATTGATTAAAAACATTCAGAAGGAAATTGTTCCTAGAATTTCTTAAACTTTGCTTGTGTAGCCATATTCATATATATAGATACACATGTATTTGTATATTCATACACAAACGCACACATATTTATGTATTTAAAAATAAAGACTGCAGTGAAATAAAAATTTCATGCAGAACGTGAATTGCATTGGAAGTCCTGAAACAAATGAAATGTCATTTCATTTTCCTTCTACTTCTGGATATTATACCGCACCATGTTATGTAGAATAAGCATCCACATATCTTATTAAAAAAATAGTTGTTGGTACAATACAGATGTAACATAGTTTATACATCTAGATAAATGAATCAAAATTATGAAGCAAAAATGAAATTTTGCAGATGTCAAGATGAAAAGTTTTGACACTATCAAAACAAAATGAGAAGCTTACGTAAACCTACTGTAACTGAAGACAGCAGTGATACAGATGGGAGCTAATAAAAGTTTTAGATCTTGAGAAAAGTTCATACTCTGTCAAAAACATCGCACAGAAAGTTAGTGTAACTTTTAATATTCATGTCTTTTAATAGTTTAAAAAAAAAAAATTCCTACTGAGAGGTAAACCATCTTCCACAAACAATATTGTATTTTGAATTGTTGCAAGTTATTTAACTGTTTTTCCCCTAAAATGTTAATTTCACTGACATAATTACAATCTTTCTTTCATCAGCTAATTTTTCAAAATATGCAATATCACTTGCTTATGACATTCAACTATACAGTGCCCCGCAGACTTCCTTTTTGCCTTTACAAAGCATTTAAAGCAGCAATACCAGTAAACCAAAGTACACAATACCCATAGGAGCAGTTTCTGTTCACTGCCTTTCTAACTTCACTGCTAGAAGCAACCATATTCTTAGTTACTGCTAATCTGTACCTAATTTTTTTTATTATTTCTTTTATTGACAGTTCACTGAAAACAATAGCAAAAAAGTATAATAACTCTCAACTACATCAAATAATGCTCTGCGCTGACAAAAAGAACATAGCATCTTTGAAACTTGTACTTGTTTTCCAACTCTGCTTCAGAAAATCTCAAAGAAACATCAGGTGAGGTGGAAGTCTCCCTGACATGTCTCTCAATGAATAGAGCTCTATTCATTTTCTAAGAAACTTTTTATAGTCTATCAAAAAGGAAAACTTTGCATTGTCTCCAACCCTTTCATTCACCCTATATAACAATGGCAATGAGCTGTTTGCATTTAAGTGAATATGCAGCACAGAAGGAATTTCAACACGCGCAAATTCTTTTCTACATTAGTGTGCTCTATGCAGTGTTAAAATGCCAAATGCTTACCCATTTCACTCACCACTATAAAAAAAACACATAAATAATGCATAACAAAAGATCACAAGATCAAGATTCTCCACGGAAACCCCATGTTAACTAGTTTTTTCTATTAATTCTTAATGCAGAATGAAATGGCTAGTTTCTCACAGAGTACTCTGCTGCAGCATAGCAGCTGATCTAAATAAAGTGAATGTGATGTCCTGTAGCAGAAGCAGGACAATTTTCACAAGCCACCATGGAGATGACTAGCTATTTTTGAGCGATACCAAACCACAGACAAATCCTTAATAAATTTTCAAGAAACTCCAACCTTCCTCCAAACCAAAATACCTGTTGAAGCCATGTCTAAACCATACCACTCTCATGTAATTACTAATAAAAATAAAAAAAAAAGGCACATAATTTAAGAGGATTGGGAAGGGGGAGGGGGACAACACCACCACAAAAAAAAAAAAAAAAAAAAAAGAAACAAAGAGTCTTCTAGTCAACTGATTTTTAGCCACAAAGAAATCCAGGCAAAGAAAGAGGAAGAAAAAAGAAGAAAACTACTTATTCCTGAAAGCCTTGGGAACCCCTTATGGAATCTATATAAAAACAAAAAAAGGTATAAAACATTTCTTACAAACATTGGTGTAGCTTAAGTTAGCCAAGCCTACTTATCCTAATCCTCTACGTAATTTATATACAAAGTCCCATAGCCTTTTAAAAAGAAAGTACTCTGCTATTACAAAAGTAGCCTAGAAGCTTACTGCTAATTATGATCAGTTACAACTTTTACATGCTTCGGGAACTGATATGGCTTCAGAAAAAAAGGTCAAACACAGATTAAATACGCTGCAAAACTCTCAAATCAGTTATGTTTTGATACTGCCATTTTGTACACTGTTCATATCAGATGAATAGTTTATATTGCCAACCCTTAGCTGTTACCCTACTGTGTTCATAACGTCTATATTTGAACATTTTCATCAGGTTGAGCCCAGTCAGGAAACTGCCATATTCCATTATGGTCCAAAGCAAACAGTTACTTGTGGACTCATTATTGCCTGGTTTTAACTAGCATAACGAGTTTTTAACAGATTTTCAGAGCACAAGCTATTACAAGTAAGTAGTGCATGCCAGACATGAGCTTTGAAGTTCCTGCTGTGAATACCAGATCTCTTTGTGCCCTCGTCTTCGTTTTGAAATGCTGGCTCACATACCCTTACACGTTCTGAAAGCAAGATGCTTTACCATTCCTCATGCAGATAACATGCAGGAAATAAAATGGAATAGCTAATTGCCATCTTTGGCTAACCAATCCCTTACCCTTTTTAAAAAAGTGTGGCCTACCTTGGTCAAATTCAGTTTGGGTAACTAAAGTAACTGCTTTAAATGCTCCTTTACTGTCAGTTAGGAGAAAAAAAAACAAAAAAAACTTCTTTCTCAAATAACATACTGCATTGCAGTAATCCTCACGGCCTGTCCCAGGTACGTTATGCACCTCGGGAATAGCCACGCTTGGTCGTTTCCCCTTTTCTGGTGACCTCTCTTTCTCGTGAATAGAACAGGACAAAACCAAACCTAGAGATGGTGCTCTGAGGGGAAGAATCAGAAAGAGGATTTGTCTTATTTGCTGCAAATTTTGGAAACATAAAAATGTTCAAGAGAGTAGACATTTACGAAAAATTTCCCTTTTAACTCCCTTGTGAGAGGGTGCTCTGGGAAACATAATCCCACAGCAAACAAGGCAAATCTCAAAGGACTGCTGTCATTTCCTACCTCCAAGGTGACTCTGGCCCCTCAGCACTTCCATCTCAATCAGCTGCCTCTTTTTAAGGCATGTATTTTCACCGTGTTCTGATTATTTGAAACTTTGGATATATGAAACTCTTAAACTAATATTATGAACATTCTTGTTTGAATATGTTGACTAGCCTTTCTGGAACAGGTCAAGAGGAGGCAGAGATATCAAGAACATCCCCAGGGGCTCTGCCATTGGAGATCTGCATAGGCAAACCTTATCTTCGTCCTTGATACAATCACATCAGCAGTGACAATATTCCATCTGGGCACTCTGTTTTCTCAGCGTGTCCACTAAAGCCTCTATTTCTTTGAAAATATTTCCATTTGCTTACTGACAAGTGAACTACTAGTGAGCTATGGGAATTCCAGATATTTGTAGCTACCCAAACGGGCTAATTGGTTCTCAGAACAGTTTGGTACAGAGACGTAAATAACAAATTTTTAATCAGACTGAGGATGCCTGAGCTTTGAGAGGTAGTTATATGTCTGAAGTAAAACGTGTTACGAGGAACAGTTCCTAAGACTACAGTAGAGGACTACTTTAAAATTGCTGAAAAGTACAAATTAAATAGCTATTTTGGTAACGTGATTTTAGAAATTAAATTGCATTACAGGAAACATGTCACAGTTTGATTTTGGCTTTTTTTGACAACTTAAGAAAAAAGCTTTTAGAAGATGAAATTTCTTAAATACTGCTTCCCAAATTAGAAACAGTTAATTTTTTTATTTTTTTTTTTATATATTCATTTAGACTTTGATACAAGTTATGGATTTGGGGGCATTCAGAGCTGAAGGGGAGAGGGCAAAGAGGAGATGGAGAAGACAAAAAAAAATTAATCATCTTAAACACTAAGTACACTTCAATGGAAGAAACACACAGAAAATTAATATGCCTTTCATGCGAATAAGCCCCATATAGAGGAAAAGCCTGTAATTTGAATTCTTCACCTACTAATTATATACAATTATAACCAGAAACAAGAAACAAGACTGAGATCAAGTTTTCTGCTTTCTTGTCTCAGCCATTTTTTCATTGAAAGTGACAAAGTTTGAGGAGTCCTACTTGAAGACTTGGTGGCAGCTCTATGTGCTGCCGTTTAACCTATAATGGAGCACTAAACAATGCAAAAGAAAGTACATGCAAATTTTAGCAGGCAATTAGTGGGGTTTATGAGCTCACTCCGAATGTTATTCTGTGAATTGATGGAAAAAAACTGTTATTTCTTTCATGAGCAGTTGACATTTGTGAACAACAAGGCACCAGACCATCAGGTGGCTAATTTAAGCATTAACAGTCCTTGGCAGAAAAGACAGCCAGACTGCATGCAGGCATTTATGACAGCATTTCTAAATGTAGGTTTGAGTCTGTAATCCTATAAATGAACATTCTTTTGTGCAATATTTTGACAAATCAAGGGAAAAAATGCCAGGAAAAATCCAGCAGATAGTATGAGTCACACCTTTCCTAAGCCATTTCAGGCATCTGTTACTATGGGACCATATGGATAAAACAGAAGATGCAGGTACCTTTTCCAGTCACAAGGATTCTAAAGATATGCATATGGGTAGAAAAATGTTTAAAAAAGAGACCCTGATTTCATTGTCTGTTAATACTATGTACTGTGCTTACAACCGCTTTTGTCTCATCACTGTTACAGTTAATTGTTATTCACTGTTGCTCTTTACACTCCAACATCCAAGTGCAGAAAACCAAAAGTAAAACACTTCACTTTGAAAGGTGTTTGGATTTTTGATTTTTTTTTTTTAATTGAGGGGGAATGTTGTGTGTCCAACACTAAGCTCCTTATTCCTCACCTGTAATTCAAAATTTGATTATTTTACTACAGGCTTATTATACTGCTAGAAAATGAATTAGTTCAACAAAATAGACTGGAATTGTATTTATTTTCCCCATATTAGAAGGTCACTGAAAGATGAACGTGAAAATAGCTTTGATACCATGGGTTAATGGATCATTACTTACATTTGCATAAAATAGACTTAATTGTCACTGCTCTTTCATTTTATACCCAAAGAATATTCAAGAGATATCACCACTAAATAAATGTAATAAAAAACCTCACACGTATTAAATGTTATAAATAACATTTGCTTACCTCATGTATTTCTATATATGGATTCCAAAGGTTTGGCAGACCTATAAAGAATCAAAACCTTGGAGGCAGAATAGCCCCTGCTGGTACTACATATGTCCAACTGCACTTCGGAGAGAGATGCCACGACTAAAATCCCAGTTATTAAGACAGATTTGTGAATCAAGGTGCAAATCTTGAGAGGGTTATTATCTTCCACATAAAGATCACCAAATTAAATTAACAGATTACAGTGTATGAGTTGTTTAATATTACAACTTTTGCGCTTAAATAATAGTATGATGCATCAGCTTAAGATTTCTAAAACTCCTTGCCAGTTTTACTGCATTTTTCCATTTTGGGTATCAGAAATATTTCAGGAACAGACTGGTATGAATTTTTCAAGCTGTTCTCAAGGTGTGAACAAACTTAAGCAACTTCCAAAACCATGAGAATTAGAAAATTAGAGAAGAGTGCTGTTTTCAGGCACCTGAAGAGCTATCAAAACTAGAAAGCAAAGTCTAAAATAATATGCCTTTTAAAATGCAAAATCACATACAAGTATATATAAATCTGTACGTCAGAGTTTCAAGTCAGCTGGGCTAAACTGTCTGCAGAAGGTAAATTGGGCAGTAATTTGTCACAGTATTTTTAGGAATATCTAAGTCTTATAATAATTTACCACTATGTTGTTGGGGTGGGGTATATGTATTTTTTTTTCTTAAATAAGTGCCACTGTTTTGAAAACTTCTTTTGCTTTGCTTTCATCTGGGTTCAACTTCTTCAATATCCATGCATCCTTTTGGCCTTGATGCAGGACTCCGTGCTGGTTTGGATCCAGCAGAAACGTTAACACTGCCAGAGCTTTTCCCTTCCTTCCCTCTTCTCTTCCTTGTATCCTGAAGGTTTTTAAATATAGTATTTCCTCTCCAACTTCCTTATCAGTAAACCATATGCCATGCTCATCATGAAAGCTCTGTTATCACCTCCAGTCTTCCAATGACAGTTCTAAGAGAAATCAGCTTTAAATCAATTACAGCATCAATCAACCTCCGTGCACTTCAAATTCAACAGGATCTTGTGTTTGAAAATATCCACTGGAAAGAGGGTCTGAAAATATACACAGACGACTATCTTCTTTCTCTCAGTTGCAATGTCTTCTTATCATAATGATAAGCAATGACACTTGAAATAAAAGTGTTCGAAATCTGAATCTTGCAGCTTGAAAAATGTTAGTGTCTCAGGACATTTAAAAAGAAAAAACCCAAATCAAAACCCAATGCTGCCTGTTTTATCCTCTGTGCTTCTTCCTGTCAAGTGCAATAAAAGCGCAAATCCATAGAATACACAAGGAGTATAAAATGCTCTTTCTTTCCCTGTATACCCCTTGCTGTCCTGCACTGAAAGTAATTGCTGTTTAGTCAGGAATTGCTGAAAAATAAAAGAAGCTGCAACAGGCAAGTGCAATTGTAGGCATAACGCAGAGGGGACAAGGGTCCAACCTCTGAACGAGCTCTATTGCAAGCCAGCGTCCTCTCATCTGTCCTTTCTAATCTAGCTAGAAAAAAGGTTAATTTTCTGTAAAAAATCATTTCCAGATCCAATATATAAGGCTTGTCTATGTTGACATGTATATTTATTATCTGTCTTAAGTTCAGATTTCAATAAAATTCTAGTTCTGTATTTTTTCACTAGTAAAATGTATCAACAATTTTAACTTGCATACCCCTAAGCGTCCCACCATATTAGTGCTATGTTGGCTTCACTTACAATCCAAGTACTGCTGAGAATATTATTAGAGCTGATCATACTTAACATGACCATAGGAATCTTTCAGTCATCCTTCGCAAATTGCTTTAATGATATACTTCTTTGAGATTTTCATGTATGTAGTCCAACATGTAACACACTAAATCTGAAACATATTTGAAAACAAACACAGTACTGAAAAATATCCTAATATACATATGGAGGACTATTTTCAGCTGTTTTGCTTAAGGTGGGCCTAGATGTACATGAATATAAATGAAAATGGGTTGGCTTTTTTAATCAAATTAAATCAAGAAAGATTATGCTTCTTTCTCTTTTTGTTTTCTCCAGAGGAAGTAATCAAGTTCTGTTTTGAAAACTAAAGGATATCAAAGCAAAATTATTTTAGTAAGTACAATTAGAAAATAACCTTATTTCCAATTGTCAGTGAGAAATACAATGTGTTCTTACTAAAACATTAATTACATATAATTTAATTATTACTTAGATTAAAAAGAAAATTTCGTCTTGATAAACCAGTAAGTTAGATTATTTTATGACAAAAGACTGCAGGTCATCTGCCGGTGTATATAATCACAAAAGGCCTTAATACTCTGCAAAAGCAAACACAGAGATATTTCATACTGAGGAAAAGAAAGGCGACAAATATGGAGGCCCAAATCTTGGTTTCAGTGTGACAATAATAGTATTTAAGAATGTCTGCTTTGATGAGAACAGGCTAATCTTAAATACGTGCAAGTATTAGTAAACAAAAATGTTGTTAAACAAATTAAGCAAGCTAATACTGGTAACAGCCTGCCATAGCTGTTTCTCATCAGGTATGAGACACTAGATCCTGCCTTTGCGCACCTGTGGTTGGAACTTTTGTTCTATTCCAAAACAAAATGGCAGGTTCAATACAGCAAATAGTACAGAAATTTGGGTTCATTTTTCTTCTGCGTGCAGAGGTTAGTACAATTCATATATTTTTATCTGTATTTACTTATGTATGCATATATTGTGATAGCAAGAGAACTAAGCAGAAATAGAGATAATGGAATTTTTTTTTAGAGGTAAAAGGATTACTTAACTCCAGTCTTCTGTTTTTCCTTTCTCTACAAAAGGAGGTCAAGGTTGAGCTAAAATATTAATACATTTAGCTGTAAAATCATTTTATAACAAAAATAATGGCATTCCAAGGTAACTGCAAAACAAACCCAGTTCTTCCATTTTAATAGCTACTCTGAGAGAACAATGGGAGACTGCACTCTGGAGAGAAGTACTAAGTTCAGTCGTGAACTTCTTTTACTAAGAAATAAGAATGTGAAGTGAGGCATGATCTTATGGTCAGGATACACAGCTCAGCTATCCTGGTATCCAGGTGCAAGACTGATACCGGTGTTCCAGGCCTCTACGCTTCCTCCTAGCTGGGGGGTGTTAGGGGAAGATGTACCAGAGAGCAACCTCTCCTCTGCTCGTGTTCTTAAAAGGGTCAAGAAGTAGCAAGTGAGGATAGTAAAGCTCAGGAGCTGATTTGGCAGAGCGGTTTAATAGGTAGTTTGGCCTCAGCTGATTTAAAACCTTTGGAATTTTGTTCCTGAGAAAACCAATAGTTAGGAGACTTTCTACAATGGATAGAAAAGGACTAACCAAGTAGTTTCACTCTGAAATCACAGGCAGGATGGAGAAGTGGGCATAATCCAGAAACCTTTAAGACCAAGATACTTCTGAATTTCAGATAGATCATAAAGCAGCTGCAGGAAAAGAACAGAGAGCATCTCTGCTGCTCACGGTGTCAGGAGGCATGGAGGACAGGGTAACAGCAGAGAAGCTTTGCTCATCCTCTTGGTAAAACATTAGCCTGATAATGCTGACTGCACATCACAACTGGGCATGGAAAAGTTCTACAATACTTGAAATGGTGATTTATCTCCTAATAGTTCTTACATAGGTACTCAATACTTGAAGGGAAAATTCTGTCATGTGCCCAGTCTCTGCTATTGAGGCCAAGTTTTATAATCAGTGTAATAAGCTGATGAAGATGGCTCTGCCTTAGAATTATTTTTTTTTTCCTTTGCTTCTATCAAAGGCAGTTCAAGAACCTAACTCCTATGGTGGTTAGAAACTTTCTTTTCAGAAATAAGAAAATAATAGTACTAAAAAAGAATTCAATGTGAGCCTTTGAGCAAATCCAATTCCCAACCTGAACTGAGGGTTTTGTAAATGTTCTACAACATTTCATTGTAACTATTTCATTTATCTTTGATCATCTTGTTTCCTTCTGGGGTGATTTTTAAGTGTCAAAATAGAAAGAATAGGATAGAGTTGCGTCGAGTCAAATAGTTCAGTTGGAAGAAGTCTACAATGATCATCAAGTCCAACTGCCTGACCACTTCAGGGGTGTCCAAAAGTTAAAGCATATTATTAAATGCATAGTCCGAATGCCTCTTAAACAGTGACAGGCATGGGGCAAACCTTCAGCAAATATTTCAGTGATGCTTAAAAAGAAAAATAACCCTCCTTCTAACAGAAATATCCAACCATATTAATTTTCTGCTTTTGGTGATATAGCAAATAAAGGGTTACTTTTCTTCTTAAAGCTTGTAAACTGATGGTTAGCGTGGGATTTTTCATTTGGAATAAGAAATCATAATTTGTTATGTGGAATAACTGTTTTGAGTTTACACATTCCCCTATCCAGACAACAAACCTTAGCAGTAATTTTTTGTTCATTTATCAATATACAGTATTTCTTGACAAGACTTTCTCCCTTATTTTACCTCTGTGTAAATACACTGCATCTTCAGGCACATGTTCCATTCAAGTCAAGAGGCAAAGGTAAGTGTACTGTAATTAGCAAAAAGCTATATATCTTTACACAGATGCATTAAAAGATCTTACAAAGGGCATTATGCCCTTGGGAAAGGTGCTATTTATGGTTCATTATCCTAGCAATCTTTCCTTAGGAATAAGTAATATTTAGCGATGTAGTGTATTTAGGGCGAATCAGCAAAGCACGTAACTGTGTGCTTACATTTAAGGATGTGCCCAAGTCCTCTACACAGCACAGGCCGCTGACCCTCATTCAGCAAAGCACTTAAAATTTCTGCATAAACCTGAAAGCACACACACGTTTGAGAAACTGCAACATGCATTACCATCAGTTTTGCTTAAAAGCAAGGAAACTGCCTACAAAATACTTAAATCACTGCCATACTTCCAAAATTTTCTTCTTCCTCTTTAATGTTACAAACTCTTATCTCAGGAGTTAATAGTTTTGCTATATTCAAAGCTACAGAGATAGGGAAGTGCATAGAAGAACGTAAAGTATGAGATATTCTGTACTGACAGTGAATGTTGCAGTTTTCCTCTATTTCTACAGTCCATTCCTCAACGCATTCCTCACTGGAATATGGTTAAACATTTAATGGTTAGATGCATTTGTCACTCACCCTCTTAGCTTTGCAAAACCTGAAGCGAAATAGAGAGGCAACTTGTAAAATACACTCTACTTCATGCATTTCTGTGTGTGTTAGAGAGAGAATTAATTTGGACTAGAAAAAAAGATTTCATGCCCTCTACCAAAGACACTGACATTGATTGTGATGTTATCCTATTAGCCTTAATTCTCCCAATAAGTACCAACCTTTAATAGAAAATACACATAAGAGAGGAAAACAGGTACAAGATCCAGCTTACAGTTTTGAAAGGTACCCCATAAACACCAGAATGACAGTTTTGACCTTTTGGAATCTGCTGAAGGACAGAGATTTCTGAAAAATCTGTATTTTAGTTTGGGGTTTTTACATAATTTTCTAGAAATAAAAGAATCAGAAACTGATTGTACACAAATAAGTTAGATTACGCTTGGCTCAAAGCTCTTAAGTTTGCAAGTGTTACTGTAATTTAAAGTACGTTTACCAGACTTGTTCTTCCATCCCTACCCAGTTTTTAATAGTTTTGGGTTTGTGTGAGGTTTTTTCTGAAGTTGTTTCTTGGTAAATCAATAGATCTTAAAAATGAAAAAGGTCTAAGGAATTTGCTTTGAAGAATTATATCAGTGCATTACAACACATGAATAAAACTAACTTCAAGCACAGAACCTCCCAAAGCCACTTCTGGGAAGACAAAACTGTACTTAGTATCTGAGGTTATTGTATAGAAAGCCCTGGAGAATTACGCATTTGAAAATCAGACAGCATTTGAATGCCATTTTATGAAGGCTGGTTTCTGAGAGGCAGTTGTCACCTAGAGGCTCTCTGATATTAACAGCAAATCATTCCTGATAGTGTGTTTTGAATCAGAAGCAAGAACGTGGTTATAGCATTTTGATCTTATGCTAAATATTCATGTAATGGCCACAGGGGTGAATAGTAACTATTCTCCAACGAAATTATTTTTTGTATATAGGTGTCAATGTCACAGGAGCCAAAGATTAATCTTTCCCTTTGGTTGCTACTGAAGCGCATTGATAGGATAGAGAACTTCTTAAAACTGCCAACCTAGACTCCCAGGTTTTGCCTGATTGTTTGTATTGTCCTGCCATGAACCAGAAATAAGATCTCAGCTTTACTGGATGTTAAAATGCTGCATTGCTATTCCACTTTTTGTTTCAGCAACTACAGTGACCTAACACCATCTACTTTTTGAACCTTTTTAATTTTTTAATATTGAACTAACATGACGTTAGGTAGAAGGCAGAGATTTAAGGAAGCTATGTAAAATGATTCCATCATAAAATATTTTTTTCCTCCCTTTCATCTTGCTTCATATTGTGTTTAAACCAGATAGATCCAGCCTTTGCTCATTAACCACTAGACCAAAAAGTCTTTACCCTGTTTATCTGATACAGCTGTCTTGATGAGTTAAAGGCTGCTACCACGGATAGTATTATACTGAATTTATTCTAATCTTGGATAGAGATATCTTAGATATGAGATTATTACAAAACATAATGATCTGAATTGTAATTTAACCCAATATTTAAGGTGTTGTGCAATAACGTATGACTAATGATGACTCTACTACCACTAGAGAGAAAGCAGACTGTAACCTTAAGTTCTTTATCTCTCTGTAATTGGAACATATCCTTTCCCTTGATGCCTGGCAGAGGTATATCCACTATGACACTGTGGTTTGAGTCAATATCCTGCATGAAAGCTAGAAAGAAAGGAGCTGATCTACAGAGCCTGTTTTGTTACTCTCATTCTACTGTTTAGTTTCCTTGCTAAGCATTTTGACAACAACTTATGTCACTGCAACACATTAATATACCTAAAGCTGAGAAAAGAGAAACAGTGAACAACAACTGGCTGGTTTATGGATTAAGCTTAGTTTTATCCTAACTCTTTTGGCAGGCCCTGTCTTCGTGCTGCAGTGAGCAGAGATCAGATACCAACTGGCAAAACCATACTGCGGGGCTGGAGATGCAGTGTGTATGCAGAAGAAAAGGGATATCACCAGGATGGCTGATCTTTGAACTGTCAGATAACTTCTGAAGAGAACAACCATCAAGGTCCCTAAAAATACCTAAGCAAGACTAAAAGGAATCTTTAAGTATCTTCTCAGGTGATGTTAAAGAGAATTAAATACACTGCTCTGCTCTTGGAACAGCTCATACCCCAAAGCTAGCTCACTTCTCTTTCATGCCAAATAAAAGCTGTATGAATCACATAGTAAAATGTTATGGCTGCTGGCACAATTAATTAGAGATGGAGGAGAGCACAACTTTCACCTCAAATAGAAGTGTCATATTAGAAGAAGAAAAGATGTTAAAATATTGTGACCATTTCTAACTGATTCAGTATAGAAATTAAGAGATGCTAAGAAAATATTAATTTAGAGGAATTAAGGAGAGTATGTGTCGCTGTAGCATTCCCACTACATGGCAATGTTTGTAAAATACCTTCTGGAGATCATACTGTGATGATGGTGGATCAGCACATCAGATGGCAGATCTCTTGATTTCTATACCGCTACTTATGGCGACAAGAAATGTAGCAGTATCTTCATGGGCCAACTAAGTTCACATATACCTTTAGGGGTGATACACTTCCATAATTAATGCAGTAAGCACTAAAGTCCACCTTTACACTCTTAAGTCTGAATCTTCCTTCTTACACTTCAGACAAATACGCTCCTTCGAGCATTTCAGGAGCAAAAAAAATGAATTCAAGAATTACTCAGGATTGCTCAAGATTGATTACCTAATTGAACAATTACTCAAGATTGCTATTGCAATGTAAACCCCACTGTGTTATTTTATTTGTGGCTGGGTTCATGAAGCACTGTCTTTATGTAATTTGAGCATATGAAGTCCATACACTACATGCTATGCTGACCTACACTACACAAAAAGCCGGGAAATCCCTGAATAATACAACGAAGCAACAGTTTTGAATCAATGAGAATAAATGTCACATTTCAGAGATAAATGTAAGATTCCAGAGAATATTTCTATTTTGAGCACAGGTAATACCGTATGTGTCTATTAAGTACATCTACAGTAACATTTAAATTGACAGAGTTACTGGTGCAACTGCTTAACCTGAATGAAAAACGTGCAATTCTTCCCTTAAGTTCTACTTCTCTGAAGACATATGGATGGTTGGTTTAGGAAAAATATAAGAATAATAGTAGTCAAAGAGTCACACACACACAAAAATAAAGTTAAAAATGGTCAAAACATGCCTTCCATTCACCAAATATGATTATGATCAGTCATTGGTATCAAAAGAGATATGGATTTAGGACCCAAGTTTTGGCAAATGAGGCTTACCCTATTCATGACCCACTCATTTTAAACAAAAGGAGCAGTCAGCCTAAGCAGTATGTCATTGCGTGACTTAATGGATGACACCCAAGATGTCAGTTGTAGCCACTGATGCCTGATTATGTCAATTAGCACAAATAGTATTTTAGAAATACTTATATACACAATGCAATTCAGCAGAGTTTGGGGATCCAGTTTTGACAAAAGCAGACAACGATTACACAAGGGTTCATTTATAATCTCCATGCATGTGTCACTTCTAACTTCTAAAAATGTCCATTTAGAAGACCTAGAGATTACATATATTTATTTCAATTATATGTAATTACTAAACATGTCTTCAAAGTTTGTTTCATTTTGGTCTTTTTAAGATTTCTCTAAAGACAGAGTTGCTGTTCAGTATAGAATCCAGGAAACTTTCTGCAAAACAAGCTGTTAGTAAATAAGACTTTTCTTAGTCTTATGTTTTGATATGATGGTCTGTACGGTTTGTTAGGCAAGAGTTACGCTCGACTGACTCAATGCAAATTGCAACACTACATGGATATACATAGTGACACACTTCTGTCTCCACCAAACCTTATTAACAATGATGATTGACAAGAAGCTCTGTGTCTTAGAAATGAAACTTAACTAGGTTTTCTTCTGTGATGTTTACCCACAGGGAATGAGGAAAAATATGTATTGCTAGTTAGAATTTTTCCTCCTTGCATGTAAGAGGAACCAAGTTTCCCCTAGGTATACAACCTTCTATGTTTATGAACAGATGTAGGAAGGAAGCACAGTTTATGGTATACTAGTTTTAAATTGACTCATTTGTGATTTCATTAAAATGCAGGATAAATTTGATATCCCCAGGCAATATTTCCACAGAATTCTTTAGGTTAAGATTTTCTATTTCTCTAAAAAGAAAAAGAGATTTTCTAAAGGCTTGCTGATTTTATATATCATTAAAACTGCTGTTGAAAGAGGAAAGGAGAAAAGAACAAATTTTGTTCCTCAATATTCTTCATTACTTCTTAAAACAGCACATATATCCTGAACTTGAGAAACCTAATCAGAAAGTTAAAGAGCTTCCACTTGCAGAGCATCTATGCAAAATCCACACAGAGTAAATGTCTTTGCATATGTTACACTTTTGACTTCTCTGCCTTTTTCTTCCTTTTCTATTAAATGTATTTATTCTGGATTAGATTCACCTGATTTTTATGCAGTAAAAACTGAAAGATAAAGCTGTTGGTATGAAGTTATATAGAGCAAGAAACTACAGTAATGTTCCCTTCATCTCAGGGGTCTGAGATATAAATATGAAAATGAGGGATAGTCCTTGAAAAGGTGATTTCATTAAGATGACAGAAATGCTGGTAGCGATGATCATCATGAAACTACTATCACTGTATTTTTAAAATACTGAGCAGTAACACATCCTCATTATCATTACCTTTAATTAGGCAAATACCTGCATTCTGAATAGTGGCAGAAACTTGTAGGGAACTGTTACTTTGAGCTGATCACCATCATCACACCTAAGGAGTTGCTACAGGCTGGTTTGCTCGGCACAGAAGCATGGTATCACCTATCAACAGCAGCACCTTGTTTCTGCAGGAACCAGCTTCTGGTGAAATCATAACTATACCATGCTTTATTTTCCTCCATGACCTTAAAAATCTGAGGGGTAGGCTGAGGGTGTACATCAATAATATTTAACTAAGGCAATATGGAAATGAAGAAAAGTATTGGGTGTGCGAGACCATACCGCCTTTTCCTTAAACTCTAAGCTTTGAGATTTAGGTCAAAAGTGACAGTAAATAATAACAAAGCTCAGTAAATCTACACAGGTACCTGTGAATATTTCCCACATTCTATGATCGACCACAAAAAAAAAAAAAAAAAAAAAAAAAAAAAAAAAAAAGCAGCCTCTATAGTTTAGCATACTATATTCTATGCAAAATTTATCCTTACAAACTACTTTGATGGTGAACAAGAAACTTTGATGAACAATAAAAAGCATTAATGTACTTCTGGTTAAATATTCATTTGGCCCAGATATTTTTTTTATCTTTCATGAAATTTCTAATAGATAGTGCCATTCAGATGCATTAGTGACCCTATAAGCTATCCTCACACAATTTTTGAACTAATGCTGGAAAATACGGCACGCACAGCATGCATCTGAAATGCCAAGATGAAAAATCATTTCAAAATTTTGTCATGGGAGATTTAGTCACAGTCAATTATACTGAGGTTTTACACAGGCTGTAAAAGATAACCCCAGACCTGTACTGCAGGTGATCAAAGGATATCATTATTTGCAAAATGTCCATTTCTTCAGTTGCAACCATGGTAATTAGCTGAGATGGTCACAGGCACATACTCTTGATGGAGTAACCAAGTCTCACAGGAGAAGGTATGGTTTCCTTCAGCTGCAAGCTTGTATTGGACTCCCATTATTAGCTACTTCTAGCTTATGCTTCATGACAATAGTATTCTTTACATGCTACAATGTACTGAACTGTTGAATACATGGATTTTGGTAGAAAATGCGAACTTTTGTCAAATTTGAATATCTTATTAATAGTTGGGACTTTTAGTTCAGTACCATTGCTTACCAAATGTAAGAATTGCTGCTTAGGTAGGAAACATTACATATAGGTCATCTGAAAATGTTTTCTGGTGAGTAAAGCCATAGGGCAAACAATACAGTATTTATTCTATTATATTTATGGTGAAGAATAATGGAAATGTAGGGAGAAAAAAATTAAGAGAAAAGTTCCTTTATTTTTCCATTATGTTTGCACCTTACAGATCATCATTACAGCTATTCTTCTGTGAACAAAGAATGAAATCTAGTTTTGAAAGTTTAATTAAAAGTTCCTGGTTTTGTGACAGAATCAGTTCAGATCTGTTAACTTCACATAATCTTACTGCTCCTGCAATAGTTCTTGTGTTTGAATAACAGCAACCATGTCGTAAGTAAAGTAATGGACTCTTCCACTAAAACTCATTTGGAGACATTAGAGCTTTTAACATGAATGCCACTTTTCTTGGGTTAGCGTACTACTACAAAAAGTGAAATAATCTTTGTGTAGCATTTTTTGGTAGTGTAGGGTACTTATTGATAAACCAACTGTTTGAAATTCCTGATGTTTGGATTGCTGCAAACTATTTATTCAGTGAGGACAAAAGAAACAAAAACTAAGGGGGAAGGAAGGTCAAGGAACTGATTCAGAGTTCACTCCCCAATTAATTTTATCTGCTGGGAGTCTTGAACTTCTCTAAAAATCGGAATTCAGGAAGAAACATGTAGCATGACCTAAGTATCTGTGGCTGGCCTAATTTAGACTGCAAGAGCTATGGGGACAACGAGACATATACTTTTCTTTCCTGCATAATACAGGAAAGATGTAAAAGAAGGCAGCATTTCCCAAGTGGCCACCAGAAGGTAAGTGTTGCAACAGAGGTTTTTATTAATGCTGTCTTAACTGCTTATCTTCTGAAAAGCCATTTCAGTTTGAAAGAGATGAACAGTTCATTGCAAAGTTAGCTAGCGAGGTAAGTGTATGGACCCACTGGGAACCTGAGGTTGGAAATAGAAAGCAACGTTGCTAAGTAATAAGCCCTATTTACCACATTAGGGTTTTTCTTTCATTTTGGTTTTGTGTTGAAAAACTGTAAGCAAGGCACAAAGCAAGTCTCCAAAAACCTTAATTTACAAATAGCCTTGTGCTCTTGCCAGGGGGGGAGAAAAAAAAAAAAGTATTCTGCTTGATTAGGTTAGAACCGCTCTGAGAACAATATAAATGGAGTAGAAAACAACTATAGGGTATGGAGAGGTGCAGTGAGGGGAGTATCACTCCTCTGATGACAGCTTCCAATTTCAGCTCAACTACATATATTTCTTCCCATTAATAAGTACATATCTTTACTAACTTGTCTACTTACCTTAACAAATTTAGTTCTTCTGTAAATGGATGTTATCGCAGGTATTTCAAAAGTATGTAAGACTAAATTTGGCCAACCACATCCCCTGGAGCATATCCACAGATCTCAGTTTCTCACTGTGCTTGCAAACATTGAAATTCTTGTGCAATTTACTTTTTATATATTGTGCATCACTCACTTCCAGATCACATAGGGCTAATTTAAGATTTGTTACTTTTGCAAGGTTTCAGCTCTGAGTAGTTACGCTGAAAGGCATATGTGAAGACTAAATATCTATAGGCTGAATCTGCCTATCTAATAAGCAGATTAATGCATATCAATTTTGATGAAGAATTTCATTCTACCAGGTGACCTGCCCTGGGATGACACATAAGACTATACTTGTATTTCTCACCATTCCCTTGCCTGCATGCGATCTCCTATCTCTGCTACTGAACCAGGAAACAACTACTTCACTTGGCTCAGATCACCAGAAAGGAGCAAAAGCAAGGCTTTAGAAGAGGGGACATATTGGAGAGTCTGTTTGGCCACAAGAAGCCTCAGCTTTTATGCTGCACCTACATGAAAGAGGAGAAAGAAAGAGCACAGGGTTGGCTCATTCTTTTCAGTCCAGAGATGACATCTGTTCGGTGCCAGTGGAACAACAGGGAACAAAAAGTAAAGAGGAGGGGAAAATAACATTGCGTGTGTAATCATTTGTGTGGGTGTATGGAACATGCTCTGTGCAAAAAGCAGAAGATCTTTAAAGAAAGTAGATGCTAAAATGTAAAAAAATATCTAGTAAATATGCATGAATTTTTAGACGTTTTATACCCTGGCCAAATATGGATAGGAAGAATAAGCATACTGGTGTATTTCATGGGCAGGAGCAAGAATAGAGTATGTATATTCTCAACAACATTTTTTAATTGCAGCTCAAATGAAGGTCGTGGGTCACTTTGGAAAGGGATAAAGGAATTTGGGAAATGCTTCCTTGCTTCATTGAGTCTTTAGAGCATCTCAGTGAAAGGCTGTACCATTTGTAGGAAATACTCAGCCAAACAACGTTTTTTCCCTTAATCTCTCTTTCTCTTAAATACGGGACATATTTTGTAGACTGAAATATCCTAGTGTTTAGCTTAGCTCATATAACTGACACTGAAATTTCTGCCAATATATTTAAAGCTTCGCAGAAGATAAACAACTGAAAAATAGGATTTGATTTGGGAAGGCAGTAAACAACCTCAACTGTAACCCCTGCTACAAGTTCTTCCAGTAACAGATATGAAGCAGAGTTTTTCCCATAACCCTCCAATGATATTATGTTAGATTCTTTTCAAGTAAACCAATAGAAGTAGTAGTTCCCATACCAAATTATGAACCTGTCTGTGACTGAACTTATCTGCTGATTTGCTACATCTTATGTGGTAGCGCAGACATCTCTTCAAGAGAGCTTGCAGGAGCTGCGACAGATAGACTTCTGACATCTCTATATTTGCTTAGAAGAGTAACAGGAAAATTGGTCTGTCTGAACAGTATTCAATCCAAAAAGCAATTTACATAACAAAACAAAGTACATCATTGAATGCACTCTTAAAACAGAAAGGGCACTTGCAAACAAAGTATTCAGCAGCATGTCTATTTTAATTATAACTATATACACAAAACATACACCGTAGGCATAGAAATAGATGGCAATTCTCTCTCATTCTCCATCCTTGACCTAATTTCAAAACATTAGATAAGACATCAGGAAACCATTTTGAGGGATGGTAAAGATTTCCACTTCAAGACTTATATAATATTATTTTTTCAATATTTCATCTGCCTGTCCTATGCCTTCTTAGTTGGAATGTTCTTTATTAGCTTTCACATAACAAGACTGAGTGCCAAAAATGCAAGCACTCTAAATGCTCAGGATATTTCTCTTTTTAAAATGGTAAGTATAATTGAATACTACTTGCCTGAGGAGATTAGAGTTGCAATATGTCTTATATATCCTAGTTGATTGGATAATATACTTAATGGAACGTACCTGGGAAGATGAACTGCTTATCTGGTCGTAGCATATGTCTCCAGGAAAGATAAGACACTTGACTTTTTTTTCCTTCCCAACTGATAGTTCTTGATAATTCACTTGTTTGTTCATTTGCATATATGAAATACTTCATGGAGTCTGGTACATTCACTCATCAAGAGTAAAATGCAGAAAGGAGTAGCAAGCAAGCCGTAGCTCTCTGACATCTCTGAGCTCCCCTGACCCCCTTCACCAGCAGGTTTCCATGGATAGAGTAGCAGATCAGAAGACCTTCTGCCTATTTTGGGGTCTGTAAAAGGGCTGTCGCAGAAAAAGCAGCAGTCAAGTGAGATCAGTCACCCTTGCAAGGGGCCTGGCCCAAACTGTAAGCCCTTAACCCAATGATTAAGCTTCCTGGCATAAAGTTAAATGTACAGATCCCTCCTTTACCCCACAGCCCTCTACTACTTGTCAGCCTTTGTCAGAAAGACACCTCATATGTACACACACGCCAACTAAGACTTTTCGTTAATCACCAATAATAGCTAGAGTTCATGTATACAAGAACCTGCTTCACAGGCATAAACAGAAAGGTAGACATTTTCCTAACCCTGGATTTGGGGCGGTAATTATAATCTCCCTCCTCATTTCAGTTGGATATAATGAAATTCAAGTGGGAGGTTCACTCATTTCTGCCACAGCCCATTATTATGCCTTAGCCAATAACTGCATCCATAACTGAAATTCTCAGCTACTGGCAATAGTTGTTACTTAATAGGTCCTAATACATACCTTACCAAAATTATCTTATCTGTACAGAAAGCCTTGCTATTTACTTATAATTGTGTGCTTTAAAAAGTGTTACGCAGCTACGACGGCAGTATTTTTATTTGGTAGCATATCCCAAACCTTTCCTAAACACGTCATAGATCAGGTGATGAAGGGACAATGTCCATTTAGTCCTTTAATTAGATTTGTCTCTGGAGGAGGCGGGGAGAGTAAGGACAACAGTAACCTGTTCCGTACCTTCCACCTGGAGTACAATCGAGCAACCACCGCTGCCCTTTGAGTGAGTGTTCACACACTCATTTCCACCGTAGCTGATTACAAGCAGCACCCACAAGTGAGCAACAGAAGGCTGGTCCTCAGCAACTATTTAATTGAGGACAGCAGGATAACTCTACCTAACACATCAAGCCAGAATTGCACAGCAGTGGGGCTGGTCGCATGGGCAAGGGTAGCCTCTCGGGGATAACAATAGGGG
Organism: Buteo buteo; assembly: GCF_964188355.1. Taxonomy (NCBI): domain Eukaryota; kingdom Metazoa; phylum Chordata; class Aves; order Accipitriformes; family Accipitridae; genus Buteo; species Buteo buteo. Next base: position 48,850,641 of record NC_134175.1, read on the forward strand.
AAGAGTGTTCATCACAGGAGGCCACAAAACACCCAACAAACCAGCATCCTTCTGCCTATGGCCAGAAGACAAAATGCAGGTAAAAACAATTGAGGTACCCAGCATTATTTTTTTTCCTGCAAGCCTTGCTTTGCTGATGCTTAGCTGTCTCAGGAAGAACACTGGCAAAGAGTACCAGGCATAAGCATTTTATTTTATGATCCTTCTCTTCAGCAAACCCTTTTCTTTAATGGTCAGAGATGAGAGCTATTGTTCCGTGAAAGGATGCAGACAGTCTCCTCTGCACCTACTTTGAGTCATTACGTCCCAGAGCTTTACTGAAAAGGTAGGAACAAACTCAGCATTGGGAAAAACAGGTAAGATGGAAATGGTCCTGGCTAGGCCAATCTTTGGTTTGAGAAGGGGATTTTAGTCCCAAGGAATCAGAGTTGGGTCCGGCTCTGAATAAAAGCTTCTGTCTGGTGGATTTATGTGGAAGCTCATGGAGCTGCAGAGTAAAGACTGTGTCCTGTTTGGCTCTGAAAAGTAGGCAGGTGGGTACTCATTAATAGCATGGCTCTCTCCCAGGCAATAAAGGCAGCATTTGTGGTGAACCGAGGTAGGAAACTTGTTGACACAATAAACACCATTTCTGAAGCCATTGGCAGAGTCATGGCCAAAGTCAAGAAACCAGTCATACGAAAAAAGGATCTACAAAACTTCAAAAGTCCTGAAGATTCTTTGGTGTGTTTTGCTGTACCCATGTAAGTCCTAAACTACCTAAGCCTCTGAGGATCAGAGACGGGGACAGACTTCCCCCTCAAAGGGCTCAGGGTTCTACGGAAAGATCTGCTTTGGGAAGGCAAAAAGGCTCCAGAGAAAGATTCTGACAAAGTATAGAGAAAGAAGTTGGTTTCTGGCAAACTCCTTTTTACTTACATTACTAAGGAAAGGGAGCAGATGCTTTTTACTGCCAACAACCTTGCTAGCCAGTAGCTCACAAAGAAATGACTTAATAGATTTAATAGGTGAATCATTTCCTATATTAAGTTACCAATAACTATAAATATAGTTATGACAGCTGAAGTTCCATAGCCTTGGTAGCAGGTCACCCTAGGGCCACGTTTTTTCATACTAGCTGGTTCCTGATTTAAAGGTCAGTTTTAAGAGCTCAACTGAGTCACCATCAGCATGGTAGAAACAGTTCATGGCTCATGGACATTACATCACTTAAAATTTCTGACATTGCTTAACAACTGAAACAAAAAAAATTAAACAGACCAAAAAGGACTGGTTTAAGCTTCCCTGCAGCCCTTTATTTAGTCAGCGTATATGTTACTGAAGGCTGAAGACCCACTGTAGTAAAGAATTAGTGTAAATCACCATAACTCCACGTGAAATCCAACTGTATTCCCATTAGGTTTGGTGAGAACGGTGTAGGAATTGCATTTATACCACACAAAAACATTCCCATACTGAAGACATTCCTATGTGAACAGGGAATACACTCCTGATACTTAAAATACTCTTCCTTTTAAACATTTAAAAAGATTTCCTTTCCATTTGCTGCAAGCCATCAAATGTTGTGAACAAAATAGTTGTGATAAGCAGCCTACAAGATCTAAAATGTAATGGCTTTCTACTTTTAATACAGGTCAGTCTTTTAGAGCAGGATAGAGCATATGAAAAAAACTCTTCCTGTGCTCCTTTTCTTACTCTCTGTTGTTGTTTTTCTTTTCTTTTTAACGGTATTCCGTATAAAAATCTAACAAAAGAATTGTTAAGTTTTACAGTCTACATCTAAAAATGCCTTTCAAAAAAGTGAACCTGCAGGTGCAGTGCTTTGAAGAGAGCAAGTATTCCAACTTGGACAAAATGATACAATTTTATCAGCATCAACAATAAAGAACAAAACCAAAAAGAATGGTGAAAAGAAAGAAAAAAAAACCATAGGGCCATACTTTAGATCAGATAATTGTGGCACCAAAGATGGTACAGTAAAAGAGAGGAGAAACAGTATTTGAGGGAAGAGGAAATCTGCCTTACTATAATATACCTCATTTGGACTCATATTTGAGGAATTATTCCAGGTATTCTGAAAACAGGGAGTCTGAACTTCTTTCACGGAAGACTGCTCTTAAAAACATGGAATAATTTATTATTATTTTTTAATTGTCTAGTAACATTACGAAAAATGGAAGACCTGATTGACATAAACATCTTACCCAGAGTCCAACAGAAGGTAATAAGTAGTTTAACATTAATTGCATTTGTGAACAGAAAATGAAAATGCTTCAAAACCAGTCAAATTGATACACAGCACTGATACTCCTCCTAAACATTTAATGCTAGCATAAAATGGACACCACCACACTAATCCATTTTAAAACCTACAACAAAATTTCACCATGCTATGTGGCCTCTCTACCATCTAAATATAAAGCCTAATTGAAACATACATTTTAAAAGGAAATATCCATGTGGCAAAATAAATAATAAAATAGTTATAAAGTAGTTTAAAGTAATTTTGATCCCTGTGTTTGTTTAGAATGGTCAGCTGCATAAGCAACACAAGTCAATGCTTGCCAATAAAGCAGTCAGAATATGAAGTGCAATACCCGTGAATGCTTTCAGTCTTGATGTATATATTTCCTAGAGACTAAACTACATAACTGATTTATATTTTCATTCCTTCGTTTTCCACAATAAATCCTCAAAAATGTCTTAAGGACAAAAGTTCAAGGTCCAGCTGCTCTCACAATCAACTTTATCTTTCAAAACAGTTGAAACAAATTAGGATAAAATTATTATCTTGAATATTAATGTGGCTGGGGACCATGCTGTTTCCATGCATTCCGATTAATTACGTCCCTTTGAATTTTCCTAGGCCATGCTGTGGTACAAGTAACCCGTACGTTTTAACTAAGTGTATTTTTACAAGGAGAACTATGCTAAGCTGGGGGGAAAAAATTACATCTGGAAAGGTGAAAGCAAAAGGAAAATAAGCATAAATAACCAAAAAGTTTCTGTTCCTTTGACTGTGAAGCATGTTACCTGATTGGCTTCGCATCTTTCAGTGACCATAGAGAGAAACATTTAGGTTTCTGTTCTGATCTTTAAGAGAAGGATCAGCAAGACTTAGGAGTTGTAGTTTTTATTGTCATCTAGATTCTCCCTTCATGGTTAAAAACAGTGAGATCACATGGATTCATGTGTCTTGACAGGGCTTTTCAAGTAAATTAAACTAAATCGGATGAGCTTACTTGATTAATAAAATCCTCAAGCCTCAAAACATTTCATTTTGATGGACAGAAACGATAACACATAAAGCTCTGCGAGAGAAGAAATTTGAGCATGTTATTGAGCTAACAAGAAGCTTTCCATTACCACTCTTTTTTGATAAATGTGCTCAGGATATAACCTCTACGTTTGTCTGTATGTGAATTAGTATACATTGCCCCTCCCTAACTCAGTGGCATGTAATAGTGATAAAACACTTTCCAAAGAGTTGCCATCAATTAATTTTTCAATGGTCTACCATTAGTTACACAGTAAAAAATCTAAGGATTTTTTATAAACTCTCAGCATTGACCTAACTGAGCTCAATAAGAAAATTTATTAATCACTTCAGATGAAAGAGCAGCAGGCCAGCCTCTAAAATCCCATATATATATTAGGGTATGGTATATGGCAGCTCCCATACTAATAGTGAATAAAAACATAAGTTACCTTAATGACAATATTTTTAAATCAGTTTTGAAGTACTATTTTAAATGATTATCTAATCTGAAACTCTAAAAATGAGAACTGAATAATGTTATATGCTAACATGTAGCCTATTTCAAGATCTTCCATCAGTTTAGCATGCACATTCATACATCACTGACATTCATATATAATTTATGAAACATTCCTGCACATTATCTGATTAAAAAACACGTTTCTGCTTTTGTTTTTAAAACACTACAATGAGAAATACTGAAGGACTTGAGAAACTGCAAAGACTAAATCACAGAACAGCATTTGCTACCAAATCCTACCTGCAAAATCCATCTGAGTATTTGTTCTTTTGCTACTAACTTGACAAGACAAACCATACAGTAATAGACCACGACTCCAGAAACTTTCTCATCACTTGTCAGCTTCGTACAAAGATCAAAGCTTCACAGCAACACATGAAATGGAAGAAAATGATAGGGGGCTATCTACAGTCACAGCAGCTTATACAGCAATGCCTATAGGAGCACCAGAACGGTTTAGGAGCCTACACCTTTGCTCTTTAAGCGTGCAAGCAGTTAAGCCTTCGGTGCCGAGGTGCTTTTGGACCACCTTCCCCTTAATGGTATACACTCATATTCTCACAGCAGTGCTATAATCATCATGTTGTTTAAATTTGCTTTGCTTACAAGACTTCAAAGAATTTGTGCCTCTTTCTCACTTACAACCTGATTCATAAAACCTATTTTGGCACATGACAAACTTTAAGCACATCTGTGTTCGCTGACTCCCAAGGGATTACAATTACAGTAAGTATCAACCAGCCGTTGCAGTAACAGAGATGTAAAGGGGCAGGTAAAGATAGGGTATCTTCAAGTCACCCATGGGAAAGGTTTCCACAGTTTGAAAACATTGAAAATTTGAAGTTTGGGGTTTTCAAGGAAACTTAATATATGTGTGCTATAATTTTAGCTGTAGGAGTTACTAAGGTTGCTCTTTGTCTTGTTTAATAAATCACAAGAATGAGAATAAAAAGAATGAGAATATTTACAGAAATGTGCTCATTAGAATAAAGTCACCCTTCCTTGCAAAAATTCACCCTTCTGTGTAACAATTATAGCTCAAAAAACAAGGTTAACCTGATTACACACAGTACAACAAACACATTTTAAGCACCACATTGCACCCAGTAGGCAGCTCCAGGCAGAGTACAGACCAAGTCCAGACTATCCACCGTTAAAGGAAGGAGGAAATGTAAATAAAAACAACACGTGAACTAAACCCATAGTGAAAGATCCAGGTGGTCATGATACTGTAACACATGCTAAAGACACACCACTCCCTTGCTCTTGCATGACCAGGCAGAGAGGCACAATCTGTGCTCCCTCTAACGTGTGCAAGTGATTTGTGTTTGCTCTCCTTTTCTTTGGAAGAAAGGCACCACAAGGAGGGAAGATGGATGCATGGCTCCCCATTTTGCCACAGCACCTCCAAGTACTTGATATCAACTCACTGCAAAGACAGACTGCACACCCTTTGAGAACAATGAGTAGCCCCGAGTGGGGGTAAAACTCTTAGCAAAACAATTTTTCACATATGCCTTTTGTATCATGGGCATTTTGGGACAACTATTTCTTTTGCCTTTATGTTCGCTAGCAAAGTACCTATCCGACCTCTTACTGCTGTAAGAAACACCTGCATACAAACCTCGTCAATAAACAGTCTCACACACTGCTGTTATTTCTGGTTTGAATTTTACACAGCAAATTACTAATGTAAGCTGCTTTTGCAGTAATGTGATTTTAACCTGTCTTTTGAGGTTTTTTTCCTTGATTAATGGTAAATTACTGTGAATATTCAATGTCTTTTAGTAGTCTACTTCTACATATTAACAACAAGATAATTATAGGTAATTCATTTTAACAAAATTAAAAGCTTTCACATGTGCAACTTTCATCCCAAAGATGATTTGCATTTATTCCAGTAAGACTACAGATCATGGAAAGGTGCCAGAACTTTTCTGATTGCCAGCTTACTCCTGGTGTTTTACAGGGATTTAATTTTTAATTTTGAAGTCCTTTTATTCAACTTCCACACAAGAGCAACATCTCAAGCTCTTGAAATGAAGCCCAACATCATCAAAATCAACGCAAGTAATTTCTGTTTTAACAAGGCAGTCCATATCTGGCATTCAGCAAATACCCTTGGTAGACTCTGAAAGGGGTGGAGGGGCTTATAAATTGCTCAAGCTTGCCATGCTGATTGGCAAGTGAGCTGGCACTGGCTGCGTAAGCGACTACTTCAGCTTCCTGTAAGACCCTCTGTAATAAGATGTATACTGGAATAAAGCCACACTCCGGTTTTCTGCCTTTTTAAAGTTTCTTTCACACTCACCATTCAGCGTGAAGACCTAACCTTCCCATCATTTTTTGCACAGCGCTTTCCCATTGATTTCAGGTGGATCGATAAAAAGCGAGCTACTGATTGGAAAACAGGGGGCTGACTGCCGAGCCTGTGCTGTGCCGGCGGAGGACAGGGAAGCCTCTGTTCCCCTGGGAGGCAGCCAGCAATTTAAGGGTACACACCAGAGCAACCCATATTTCCCACAACATTTTAACTGACTTGCCATGAGTCTCCACCACCCTATTTTCCTCTCTGTGAAAGAAATACATCAAAGAAATCAGTCATATAAGTAATGTGAATAAAAGTTACTTCTCAGGAGAGACTTGGCAGAAATAATCCTTTAAGGCCCCCAGATACTTTTATTTTTACCATGCCATTAAGACTTACATATTTCTGCCCTGGATTACCTAGACAGAAATACATGCACACCTGCATATGTCATATTCAGTGTATCTTATTTGTTTGGGATTACTGTGGAACACAAGAGCTGATCTGTTGAACCGCTGTGGTTCAAGAGCAGACCTGGGTTTTTCCAGTCTAACCAAAGCACTGGCTGTGAGAACACTACAGGATGTCTGGTCTGAAGTTTTCCAGTTCAGCCAGAAAAGATATTCATCAGGAAAATAAACACATTTGGGGAAATACAGACACAGAGTAGTCCTACTTCTGCCAAACTAGAACGCAGGAAAAGAAAAATCTGCCTTCAAACATATTTCTGCTGTGTAATGTCATATTGTACTATATAATTTTCAGGAAGCAAACCAAATAATCAAAACCAAAACCAAGAATCGGAAATAGCTTGAAGAGTATAAAATGTAATAGATTCAAAACCGATCAATGAAAAAAATATATGAAATAATTCTCTGCCACAAAACATAATTGAGACAGGTTGCTCAGTAAAATACAGAGTAAGTTTAGACATCTATATGAAACCCTAAAAGATTTCAAAATTGTCATCGCTGAGGGTGGTAAATCTGACAGAACAATACAAAAAACATCTATAATCCGTAAAGAACTTTAGTTATTTGTACATCTTGGCAGAAGCAAAAGAGCTGAGACTTCATTACAGCCATTGCAATGTTCTTCAACTATCAATTAGGAAATTATTTATTTCGTCAATAAACAGTTGTCAAGAGACCACTCTTTCGTACTAGTCTCCAATTCAGATAGAGTGAATTCTGGGTCAGTTACTGGCTTTTCCACACGTTTTCTGTGTAATGTGTATTTTAGTTGTCTCCAGATGCAGCAATTGCTTTTAAGTCTCATGCTGCACTACGACAACGTAAGGAGTCAATACTGTATGCTTATGCCATGACCTTCTCTGGTTACGTATCTTTCCAGTGCAATACCAAGTTTGACCTTACTAATCAATCCTAATTGATGCTATTGATTCATTTGGAAAGAAAAGACACAAGCTTCCAAGGGAAGTCTAAGCCTTGCTAAATAGATCATTTGTGAAAGAATCTCCTAAGGAAAAAAGAAGTGGAAACCCATTGTTTGGGAGCATTGAAACACAATGTGACAAAAACCATTGTAAATATATCACCTGGAACATCATTGCCCTGGAGGGAAGATTAACTTCTCTCTCTTCTCTCCAGCGAGACTAAGCTTATTTGCTATGTATTGAGCTTTGCGTCATGTGCTGTTCAAAGCAACTTTGAGGGAAATCACTTATCACTAATTGCTATCTGTTCACTGTGGTACGAATATGTACACATCAGTTTGTAGGGCACTTTTCCTTATTTCATTTGTAATTTAAATTGACTCTCAAGTGAATATGAAACATTCCTCTTTAGTTCAGTGACATGCTCTTAATTATTTTTGTAGTTATAAGAGCTATATAAATCAATGTTATTGTTAAGACAAATACCTTTTATGTAAGTCATGGAAAATACTATTACAGGCTAGTCCCATTTTAAATGTGTGGTTTATTTTCTTAGTATTAAAAAAGACCTTATATTAAAAGCACAATTCAGTCCATTCATTAATTGCAAGCTATGGAGAAAGTTTTCTAATGGAATTAACTGGACTTTGGGAAAACCCACACACAGATTCAGGGAATGGAAAAGTCCACTTTTCAAGTGCAGGAAGGCCATGCTCTTTTGCTAAAGCAGAATTTAACTGCACAAGTTTGACTAACACAAGAGTTCTTGAAGAATCAAGTGAAGACCCATCCTCACAAAGCACATTTCTGAGATCAAACCTGCACCCCACTCATCGAGTTAACTGTCTAAGCAGAATTTAGCTAAAACAAACAAACAAAAAAAAAAAACAAACAAAAAAAACTAACAAAAAAACCTAACCACCACCCCCCCAAAAAAACCTGCTCCACTGATATTTCTGAATATTTTTTCCACGTCGCAATGACGAGCTGCAGAAAAATCACTATCACTCCATTCATTATTAGGAGTTGATTTAATCTATGGTAGTTCTACAGACCAGAGGAAAAATCACATATATTCTACCCCATATTCTCAAGAACCAGTTGTTTACATGCCGCTTTACAATAATACACCCACAGTCGCAAGGAAGCCAGGCTGCACTTAGATTATTCATAAAATCTGAAGAAATAACATTCTGGGAGAGAGAACAAGAAAGAGAGAATTGTGTGAAGGCCATAAATGAAAAAGTAAAAGGGAAAGAGGAAAAAATATACCAACACAGATTAAAAAAAAAGTCTTCAAATGAATAATGGAAAGCTACAAAAAGTAAAGAGTCTAAACCATGTAGAGAGAAAGAGAAGAGAGAAGGAAAAGCTTTGGGAGACAGGGACTGTCGCTGCAGTGAGCCACCAGGATCTGTCCTAACCCCTCACCCTGGTCCATGCTGTCGTTGGAGAGAGTTTATCCATGAGGCTGAAAAGCTTCGGAGGAACAATTTAATGTATTTATTTTTTGGCAAGGTGTGACTCAAAATTAAGTTTCTAACTTTCCAACTGGAGACTGAAATAAGGAGCTGATGTATATTGGGATTTGCTTTCCTGTTCTATTGCCTTGCTGTGACATTATCTCCCTCATTCTGTTACAATTTAAACGGAAATCTATTTGGGGTGTTTTATGCTAGTAACTCTACAATTTAGTATTGCAATACAGAGAGTCCATTCTAAGCGCTAAGTGCTCCCAAAAGGTATCTGTCATACTGCCACATTTTATTATGCTCAAACATCAGTGAGAGAAGGAAGAGGACGAATGCTCACACATTACGATGCTTTACATCGAGGTTGTTTCCCTGGTTGTGCAGGAAACTGCACAGCTGTGCAGATTTGAATAAGCTCTCAATTATATTGATATAAATGCTCATTAAAAAAAGTAATTTTACTTTTAGGGTCATTAATACTGAAATGTAAGGAATTTGATTCAAGCTACATCCTCTTAAAGAAACCCAAGTTATTTAAACAGATTTCTTTAAGCACCACTTTCATCCCACAAAAATCTCCACAACAACATACCTAACTTCATAATTTTCCAGCAGTGCGTTTCACAGATAGCTGATATATGGAAGTAGTGCAGCTTGCCTTGAAAGGGTCAGGTAATTCCCCATTGGCCAAGAACTCCTATCATCACAACCAGCTTTTTATTAGTGAATTTAAAATATCATCAGCCATCAGGGTCAGCAGATAATGTTCAGGGTATCCATTTCATTGACAGGATGTACAGGGTGATTTCAACAATATCTCCTTCAACTAAGGTCTTATGCTGCTTTGGCCAGAGATGACTTCCCTGCTCCATGAAGCATCACTGCAACAGCTGGCTGATCAAAAATAACAGTAATAATTACATGATCAGCAACATCACTGTGATGGAATATGCAAGATGCAGCTTTTGTTATTTAACACCGAGTATCACGTAAGTATTAATATGTAAATGGGAAAGCATTTATCCCACTTGATATGAACGCAAAGTTGTTGGGAATAAAAGACTCTGGGTAGAAATTTATAGTTAACAGAAAGATGAGTTCTGATATTTCTCCCTATAAGTGCAAATTCAAATGATATTCCCATTGGTCCACTTTAAGCATACATTGTGGAAAAAAAAGTTTCTGTATTCAATACACAATCACAAAGCAAGTTTATAAAAAAGCTGTTGCGAACACTGAACATACCTCACAAATTGGCAGATAGTAGAGTGATAGTGAAGGAAGTCTTGGGATATTTATGCAGCTACTTTACAAAAAAAAAAAGTAGCGAGAATTCATCTTGCTTTTCCTTTAAAATTTGTTTCATGAAGGTCTGTGCAAAACACCAGGTAAGGCAGCATTACAGAAGGTATCGCATAACAACCAATCACTACGATTAATTTTTCATAAAATGTAAATAATTGCTTAGAGAAGAAAAAACAATCATAATTTAGAACAGGAAAACAATTCAGTCTATGGTCTTCTGACTTCCTTATATGGTATGTTTGTCCTATATACAAGTTATAATCCCCTAAACCCAAGTTTATTTTGTAATATAAAATGCCTGTGATCACATGCTGCGCTAAATTGTGTGAGATGACCAAGACCTGCAGCATTACTATTGCAAACTAGTTCAGTTTGTACGCCCTTTATCATCTATAGGATGGCAGATGAACTGGTATTTTTCTCCCATACAAATATTGTTGATGAGACTATTATTCAAATAAATTTGGTATTCTGAATACTTTCTCTCCAATGTAGTTCCATGCCTTCAAGAAATACTCAGTAAAACATAAACAGATTTCTGCAGCCCCCAATCCATGTCTCACATGCTGGGTTGAGCTTCCAGCTCACTTTAAGTTGGATTTAGGTGTTTCAGTGCTCACGCAGCTCTAAGCAATATCTTCTCATTTGTATGTGTCTGACCTAATTTGATTCCCTTGTTTTTCTAAACCTCAGAGGTAAGATATAAATGTCAATACAAATTAAACTCTGGCCAACGTAAATCTCTTTAGTCTTTTATTTCTTTTTAAAAGCAAATAAAAAGGAAGAAAAGAAAGAAACACAGAGAGAAGCAGGCTGCAATCTCCTATGACTTCAGTTTGAAAACAACCATTCAACTTAAAATAAATATTATCCTGAGTTTAAACAGCTATATTGCCTTCCACTAATTGGTAAATGTGAAAATGATTATTAATGGTCCAATATGCACAACTGACATTTCCCTATTCTATGAAATTTCTACCTATGTCTTGTAAATACTCAGTCCAGCTTCTCATTTAATGTCTATTGCAATATCTTTAAATTCAACAAATCTGTGGAAGAGGTTTGTAAAATGGAAAGTTTACAGAAATAGTAGATTCAGATCCTTTAATTTTATTAACAGGTGTTGGGTTTTTTTCTAAAAATCCAGATCTTCTATGCAGCTAAACGAGCAGTCTATGGCATTTTCCAAAGTACCTGTGTAGCATTTCAGCCTTCTCACTGTTTGAATGATATACGAAGTCAGAACAATTAAGTATAAAAGAAGTAAATACAGTTTATGACTTTCTGATTTTAAGCAACAGAAAGCCTATCCATATCTTTCTTACCACAATAGTCCATGGATCCCGTTTATAAATTCGTCCGATGTATTTAATGCACATTGAGACAGGGCATTTTTTTATATTACTTCTTCAAATTTTTGTTCAACATCCAAAAAAGCTTGGCAAAACAGCCAGACCATGGCAGTGTGAAATTTGGGACTAGCTCTATTCTCTTTTTGCATCCTCCCTCTACCACTTAGGTCTGCTGTGTTACGTCCTACCATACTGCTGTGCCCACAATGGAAGCCAGACACATCCAGTCTTCAGCATTTATTTCTAATGCTTTTTAACAGCTCCTTGCAGTAACTTTTCTTTTTTTTCCCCAAGAATTTAATCACACTTCAGCAGACATTCAGCAAACGTCAGCTGCCGTATTAGAAGTGAAGGATATATTATAGGGTTTTTATCTTTATAAAGTTCTATAAAAGCTACATGCAAGATTGCTGCCTGGCTTTTCAATCAGTGCTGATAAATAAAGAGGTATAAAACAACTGCTTTCTGCTTTATAGCTTACAGTCTCTGGATTTCCTAATAAATGAAAATGAAATGGCCATGCTGGCAAAGGGCATGACCTTCATTTCTGACTCTCCCTAGTTTCAACTATGATGTGAAAGCTCTTCTAAATCAGCCTAGCAGTGCACACCCTGCTCAGAGGTACAGAAATCCCCAACTCTGCACTCCTGAAAGCTCCTAATTCTCCTGCTTTCCCCCTCTCCTCCCAGCTAGCATTTTAACAATAACCACTGCTGCATATCCAGAGCCCCACACAGTTAAATGTCAGGGCTGTTCCTAGTTCCAGATTTACTCATGACTTTAATTTTTATTTCTTGGCACTGGGGGAGGAGGAAAGAAAGGAAATGGATGAAAATATACTCTTAGCAACAGATTTTTCAAAAATACATAAATAATATTCATTGCTCAGAAAACATTAAAGAAATTACATTCTACAGCAAACTGCTAGCAGTAGCTTGACACAAATTCTGCTAATTGTACTTTTCAGAAAAAAACCTGCGGTTAAGGTAACTAATCAGCTAGGAATATTTTAATCTGGCAAAGAAAGCTGTCAACTGAAGGAGAAATTTTTAGCGCGGCTTATGAGCCAGAGTTACGATAGTGTGTTGGTTTTGGCTGGGGTAGAGTTCATTTTCTTCATAGTAGCTAGTATGGGCTAAGTTTTGGATTTGTGCTGGAAACAGTGCTGATAACTCAGGGATGTTTTCATCACTGCTGAGCAGTGCTTACCCAGAGCCAAGGGCTTTTCTGCTTCTCCCCCCAGCCCATCAGCGAGGAGGCTGGGGGGGCACAAGGAGCTGGGAGGGGACACAGCCGGGACAGCTGACGCCAACTGACCCAAGGGATGTTCCAGACCATAGGACGTCATGCCCAGTACGTAAATCTGGGGGAAGAAGGAGGAAGGGGGGACATTGGGAGTGATGGCGTTTGTCTTCCCAAGTCACTGTCAGGCGTGATGGAGCCCTGCTGTCCTGGAGGTGGCTGAACACCTGCCTGCCCACGGGAACTGCTGAATGAATTCCTTGGTTTGCTTTGCTTGTGTGCGCGACTTTGCTTTTCCTATTAAACTGTCTTTGTTTCAACCCACAAGTTTTCTCACTTTAACCCTTCTGATTCTCTCCCCCATTCCACCACAGGGGAGCGAGCGAGCGGCTGGGTGGTGCTTGGTTGCTGGCGGGGGTTAAACCATGGCATCCAGCTAGAAATGTTTCACAGTATTTGGCAATATTTGAGGAAAGGCTAAAGGTCAAAAAAAAGAAAAAAAATCAACTTAAACCTATCACTAACAAAATAAGACAGGGAAAATAATATACATAAAACCCATATATTTTAGCACCATATAGAAACATAAGCACTATATATAGAGACACACACACACTAGACATATTTAGTGCTAAAAAACAGGATTCCAATGTTTCATTGTTGTTATTTTCACTGGAGAAACCACATAACCCCTTTGTGCCTCAGTGTATCATCTGAAAAAGCAAGGATAATAAGTGTTTATAAAACTTTGAAGTATGCTGGGAGACTTCAGTGTCTAGAAATCCTCAGAAACCTAGAGAAAAAGCAACTGGTTAGCAGCTACAACAAACAAAAAGAAACTGCACCTTCCCTGACGTGACCTTACACTTAAATCTTTTAATAAAATCCCTACTGCTATTTTCTTGTCTCAGGTCCCAGCTCCTCCGCTCTGTCCCATGTCCCATTAGAAGCAGAGTGGTTCAAATTGGTCATAGATTTAGTTATTTTCCTGCTCTGTTATAGAGCAATAAAAAACAAAACAAAGTTTATCCTGAATAATGAAAACTCAGAATAATCGTGCCTGTGGCAGGAACACTTGCCACTGTACTTAGTTATGTTGAAGCCAACCTTACCCTTTAGAACACCAGAGTTTCTAACTGGGGTGGTGGAACCCAGAATAAAAACCAAAACAAACTAAAAAAAAAAACAACAAGACCTCTAAAACCAAACCACTCCACACCAAAAAAGATCAACAAAAAGACCAAAAAACCCCACCACCATCAACAACGCAAAACCGAAGCCTGAAAAGCATTCAATCTGTATAGGCTGATGCAAGCAGTCAGAGTCAGCAGCTGTTCCAGAGTCTATAAGCACCTTGTAATACAATCCTAACTCCAGAAAAGAAAGCAGACAGAAATGCCAAAGAAATTTCAATTTTCCTCTCAAACTCTAAGTAGAGGTAACATTTATAATTACCATCATGATACTAGCAATTCAGAGTCCCTGTAAATGCAGAGTCTAGGATACCAGGATTGAAAACCTGCAGAGAAACACCACTGAAGAGGATGAAACCATTTTGCCGTATAGACTACACAAAAAGAAATGATGAACATTCGAGAGTAAACAGAAAAAACACAAAAAAGCACTAGCAAAACATCAGCTAGTCACCTTGGTTTTCAAATGATAGTCTCCATATAGAAGTTTCATCATCAAAATTACACTTGTACGTTCTAATTCATCATTTTTTATATAACACATAGTTATGAATTATTATCTGTCATCATAGACCGATAAAGAAAAATTGTCCTTGGACCACACTTGGCCCTTGCTAAAACAATACGTGTTACAGTCTAAAGACTTGAAAGAGACAAAATTTGTACATAAATGCAGTATCTTTTACTGGACTAGTAAATATAATTTGAGGGAAAAAAACCCCAACAAACAAATAAGATGTAGAGCTTTTTTCAGATAGCTTGTATGTACAATGCTGGCTTGTGTTTTCTATCTATATCAATCAAACGAGAGACATCACCTACCCCCACAAAATGTGACAGTTTTCAGCCTTATAACAGTAGAATTGGCAAAGATGATGTTATATAGCGACAGTGTCGCTTCATTTTACTTCCTGCGAAGAAAAAAAAAGACTAAAAATATCTTTGGATACCCATGCCTATTTAAGGAGTTCCACAGACTTTTAGTTATTCAGTGGGATATATGAAGTATTTGTACTCAAGGCTAATAAGATCATCAGGGGAATAACCACTAACGATTAAAAGTCAGAAAACAAAATTTACAACACTGAATGGCACTCAGGCTGAAGTGATCTGGCACATTTAGGAAAGATCACATACCAATTAACTAGCATATTTGAAGAGTTTATGGAAATATGCAGTTCTGTTTCTTAAAAGGTAATAAATAAATTTCATGTGATTAACAACTGGTGTATTTGCCTGTGTACATTTTACATGACCTCTTTTTTTTTTCCCCCCAAGAATTACTATAGGATCTATAGCAAAACTGAAAGACTAATGAAGAAAATCTATAGCTTCCAAATTTAAAAAAAAAAATAAAATAATGGATAGTAGATGAGACAGAGAGACTAATGGCTTGCATTAAGTAAAAGATTCACATTGGTACAGGCATAAAGCAAAGGAAAAAATTTACTTCAATTTATTTTACTTCAATCTAAAAGCAGTAATGTAGATCCATAGAAACAAAAATTACTCAGACCGGAGCTAGGACAGTGCCAAGCAGCACTCATGTAACAGGGAAATGCTGATTAGAGAAAGAGTATGAAGGTCATGTTCTAATTGAAGACTAATTAATCCCGGTCCACTGGAATCAATGAACTCTTTACATTGACTTCAGTGACAACAAACTGCAAAACACATCCCTTGTAGCTTCTGCTCTCAGGGCACACATCAAACCTCACAGGCCTGCAACAGTTGCTTGTTACAGCTGATGCAATGAGCAATAGCAGTGGTAGAAAGCCAACCATAAGTAACACGCTCATCGTGTATCACACTACGTAGCTTGACTTAGTAAAAGTCACAGAACTGTGAGGTGCAAACTTCCTGTCAAATCTGGGATATGGCATTCATGTTGGAGTTTTAAATGAAGAATCTACAGAATACATTAAAAAAACCCAAAACTATATGTGCTACCATAAAAAAAATGAGGTGATACAGTAAGTAAGGAACGATTCATTGGTCTGAACCACACAAAAATTCAAAAGTTCTCTTTGATGCAAGATGGGCCATTACAAGAACTGCCTTTTAAATGATATATTTTTATTCTAGATCTCCCATATGTTGGCATACTCTTGAAAGACTTGGTCTAGGGCTACTGATAAAGAAACCATTAGTCACTTCTAGCCCTATTACCAGAACTGTTACACTTTTTTCCCCCAGTATAATTACTATGTGATCTATCTCTTGCTCCTCCAAGTGTTGATTTGACTGTGACTGAAAGTCAGTCATTTTCTGAACACATGGATGCCACTGAAATGAAGTCACATTGTATGGATGAGTTTGTTGCCTCTCTCAGTGACTCCACTTTACTCTTTTACTTAATTCCTGGTGACAATTTGTGGTGCAGCTGGAGGTGTATTGAGCCATCACCGCAGGACTGTCAGCTATTACACTCCTAACGAAGAACGCCTCCAGCTTTCAAACTCCAAAGGGAAAAAAACTGAGCACAGACTTTTAGGAACTGCCCACCAACAATAAAGTTAACACTGCATTGGACAAGAAGTGTATTTCACACTGCATACAGTGACACTGGAAGCACTTTAGCTATTATAGGAGTGTTCTATGTCTGCTAGTGCTCCGTCTATCGATAGAGATTATTTTTACTGTATCATTGCGTTTTATCTGTTTCTGATTTTCTGTCACCACAAAGAGAAGTTGCAATAAAGGCTATTTCAGATCTAAACTCAGAACAGGGAAAAGTGCAATTTCAAAAGAACAAACAAACAAACAAACAAAAAAACCCCAGCACTGCGCCGCAGCCATCCTAAGCTGAACCATTCCCACCCATACAGCATGTCCAGCCTCTTCCCTGAAGTGCAATCCTCTGCAGGGAGTTCTGAGCTACTAAAGACTCTGCTGGGAAAGCCACACAAATTGGATCACCATGCAGAGACCTGTCAACTCAGATCACGCATGGAGCGGAAAAGCTGTGGTCACGGTGCTGCACCCACCACGGCAGCACACTGGCAGGACCTGGCTAGCCTGCAGAAATCACAAATCTTTCTCCATTCCCACTCCCATCTCTTTCACTCCCAGGATAAAGGAAACGAAACCCATTTGTGGTCTCTGTTCCCACAGTGGGGACATGGAGTTTAAGAGGGCCAGAGCCTGCTTTTTCATGGGATACGACTCAGTACTGCCAGGAAAAGGGCAGCCTCCGGCTGCCCATCTTCTCCCTCTGCTGCTCTGGCCTCAGGTTGCTACCTGAGCCCTTCCTCCAAGACACTGGTACTTGCCGGATCTTCCACTGAATCAGTTAACTTGCAAGGCCCATAGGTAAATATCCATTAAAAAAAAAAAAAAAAATTTACTCCCATTTCAGCAAGTTAAATCTGGTCACGGAGCAGCTTGTTGGGAATTGGAATGAGTTCAAAATAATTGGTGGGTGCATGGCCAGTGTCCTGGTAAGAAGAGGAGGGATGGGATGGGACAGCAGCGGAGGTAAGCAGCTGCAGGCTCTGATATCCCATGCTACATTCCCACACAAACTAATGCGTGATTGATAACAAAACTCCAGCACAAACAAGAACAATTCCCTGCATTTCATTAGGTATCAGCAATAGTATTCAGTTTTTCTGTGGAAACATGGAATCCACATCTCAGAACTGTAATTGAAATTTAAAGGGAGTCTGTATAAAGCATTTGGTTGGCAAGTATAAATGTATCTCTTATCAATTGCATAAGGCAGAACATGCATATCTTATTCATTTAACCACTACATCAAATTAAAAGGTTTAACATTTTTGCAAATATTTTCTTAAATATCCCCTAAATAAAATACTACATGCACCCATGATACATATAAATTTCAGTGATTCCAGTCAGTGCATTCAATAACACTGCTGTTTACTTAGGTTCTAAAACATTAGGGTATTTTATTTCTGTATTTGTTTTTTCTGTCTCTGTTGATTCTTGGACAATTGCAACTACTTCTACTCCCATATTCCAGTTACCATCTGTAATGGTGACACTGAGATAATGAAATCACCTCCAAAATGTAACAGTAAAAAAAAAAAAGTATTCAGATTTTACTACTAATTCAACATGAAAACAAGAATGTACATTCTAAGTCTTTTTGACAGCAACATCTCAATTCCATCAGAATTGGTAGTTTTGGAGCTCAATATATACAAGATGCAAATTTCTGTGTCCATGTTTCAGGTCAGCTCTATATAGCATGGTCCTTGGCATCTCAGTTTTGCATGGAAAAGGCTGCACTGCCCCATGTTCTGGTGGAACAGAACCGGTTGAAACAACAGGATGAAACATGAAGGAGTTGGAAGACAACAAGAAGAAAATAACCAACTTCGGGCACAAATAAATAGAGAAATTTCCAGCAAACTCTTTTAAATTAACATGTTCCTAAGTGATTTCAAAATACCTGTTCTGAGCTGCTAAGAAACAATCAAAAGAGGCAATATGCCGAGCCACGGATGTAGTGTTTATACAGAGTCTGCTGTTCACCCTCCAAGAGCATACCCATTTCTGGAGGACCAGGGCATGCAAATGTATGAGCTCCGATTCCAAAACCACAGCCAGATGTTGTAGACTTATCATTAATATCACATGGAGAGGCGCTGTTTGCAAAACAATTTCATCCCATAATCTCTTGACTGATGCTTGAACAGAAGCCTGGTTTGCCAACTGGCACCAGGGTGGGAAGGCTCTTGAGCAAATCAGTGTGTTGCTAGCCCTCACTAATGCAGCACACTCCATTCTCCCTTCCCTGCCCTCAGGGCAAAGGGGCAAACGTAAGCTTTTTCTGGAAACAACAAAATCACTTAAGATTTCACACCCTTCTTCATATTTCCACCACTGTCTCTGAGGTCTTCCTCCCCAGTGAATTACAAATTCTGAATACGTTACAACGTAAGGATGGCTCTTCCTAATGTGCAGTGTACCAAATCTCTATTTGAAAGCAGCCTCAGCCTTCCTACTGCTATTCCACAGCTTTCCCTAGTTTACTTTGCCTTTTAGCAGCCAGTATTTTCAAGTAGTTAAAGCTTTCCCAGGCCTCTGCGGACAGCAGCTAAGAACGAACAGGGAGTGGAACCTGCTATACTTTACCTCCATTCTGTTCTTCATTTGAGGGTAAGCTTTTTTTTATTTTATATACCAGATAGACTGTTGAAACTTGTTTCTGCAGGAGGTTATAGTTTCTTTTACACAACAGTGTCTATGTTCAGGTCCCACTGGTTAAAGGAAATTACTGTGTGTCCTTTCTATTTTGATGGGTAACTTTAAAACTACTTTTGTTTTCTACTCCACAATTTTCAAGCAACAGTAAACACATAAATAAGACTGCTTTGTTTTGGAAAAGCTACCCTCTTTAATAAACTCACTAGACTATTGTTTTGGAACAAACTATAGGATCTACTCCCAGGCAGGATTTTCTTTTTTAAAATCAAAGTCCTTTCCCTTTTACTAAATGATAGCTGTAAGTGATATGAATATAGCAAAGCCAATAAGAGTATAGTTAATCCCACAGGTAAAGCATTCAAACTATGACTTTAAAAACGAAAGACATTAATAGCATTGGAATAGTAAGTTTTATCTGAATCTAGTACAATTGCCACTGAAACAGAATTCCTGAACTGAAAAAAAAAAAAAAAAAAAAAGTAGTTGACTATTACTCTACTTGAAAATTTTTTGAAATCAATTCTGTACAAGGAATTCCTCCATGAACCACATAGTTTAATACCTATGGTATTAAGAAGTGTACTATGATCCTTTATATTTTTTCATTTACTAGGATCAATTCCTATTGTTCCCACTTTACATCAAGAAAAGCTTTTTTACCTAAACACCAATGATCCTTCTTTCCCCCACCCCCCAAAACAAAATTCTATCACCTACAGCCGTTCGAAGAGCGGGACTTGGGCTTTCAGTCTCAGAGGCTGCAGGCACGGCAGCTGCTGGGAAATGGTGACCATCAGTAATCGCCCCCAGCAGAGATGCTCTCTGGGTCCGTAGCGACACAGCAGCCTCCACGGGGCTCTGCCTCGCCAGCCCAACTAGTGGCTTGGCTGCCCAAGCTATTCTCGGCAAACTGAATTTTAAATCTTCCTTTGGTCCATTCCCATCCCCTTACCCTGGCAGGGCAGGATGAAGGGGAAGGCAGGATCAAGAGATACCTTCGTTTAAATTAAAACATGCTAAGTCTGTCATAACCTGAAACAAGAACAGCAGAAAGTGAACTGAGGTGCTGAAGCAGGTGAAAGGCCGTTTATGATTAATAAGAACTTGTATTTTTCATCTTTCCATAACTTTAATTAAAACACAAAAAAGCAGATACGAAATACAGTCCTTTACTTTGTGGGACTAAGATGAAAGCACGTTTCTGCTTTCATTCACAATTCGGTGCCCTAACACCACACCCCCGCAATAGCTTGTCTTTCAAAAACTGTCCCAGAACACATCAGAAGGGTCTAAGCATGAATCTCCCCTTTCTCCTACTCCACACGCTGCCCTACGCAGCATCTTTGAGCAAGGTGCAGCAGGCAATCTCATTCTGCTTGCTGGCACCGCTCCATTTTACATATATAATATTCACTGGGTCAGCATCAAAAGAGCATTTTGAGTCAAGAAATCACATTTGAGAACCAGCCAGTCAGGACATTCAGCTAATGACAACTGCCTCACTTGCAGTCCTGCTCCATTGAATGCCAAATACCTAACCTACAGCTGCCACCAGTATTTCCTACATAAGCCAATCAGTCACGCACACTCCGCATAGCAGAGCACGATCCCTTGGAAAGCCTAAGCGGCTGGTGGAAACTGCCAGTTTGAGTGGCAGCTGAGCTGCTTGTTGAAGAACTAAAGCCTGGACTTACACTTTTTAAGTGACAGGCATCTGTCTTAACTCTGTGGATGTAACCTTTAATTGTTCCGGTGTCTGGCAGCCCAAGCAGACAAGAAAATGGCCATGTAAATGTCCTGCTCAACTACAGCATATTCCCACCAAACACCACGCCGTACACGAGGAGCCTGTGCTGTGGATGACATTGTGAAGCACAGCATGCCAAGCATGAAATAGTCAGAGAATTTCACTGCCGGTTTGAATTGTTAACCTGTACACAACATAAAAAGCGAATCCTGGATACCTGGGCAAGTGCCTTGCCTCAGGAGGTAGAATACTCTCTACTAAAAGCAGAGGAAGAGCTCCAGTTATAATTCTGGTAGGAGAAAAAGCAAACAGCTATTCTCTGGAGGTAATGGTCTCCCTACTGCTCCCTTTTTATAGAGAGATAAGGAACTTATTCACACAGCATAAGAAAGAAAGATGTGCTAAAAATGTGAAGCTAAAGTTGCAGAATGCAAACCTGTAAGAACACTTAGATCCTACGACCCATTATGGCCTAGCGCTGCAAGCAAAACTTCGCTTTTCCCATTTCAATCTGCCTTTAGTTCTGGAGCCAGGACACCAGTTTGTGAGAGAAAGCAATTTTTGCAATAACTTTCTTTTCAATTACATTAGGCTTTGCATTTCTTCAATATAAAAAGAATGAGTGATGATACAGGAGAATTTCTTTTGTGAACCTGAGGTTTCTTCATTGTACTTTGAACACCAACACCTGGGAGATTTGCATAAAAGTGCAGGAAAAAAATACAGTCCCTCAAGGGAATTTAGATTGCAAATTACTGATGTGCTAATAAGATTCTTTATGTACAAACAGGAATAAAGAAAGAAA
Organism: Buteo buteo; assembly: GCF_964188355.1. Taxonomy (NCBI): domain Eukaryota; kingdom Metazoa; phylum Chordata; class Aves; order Accipitriformes; family Accipitridae; genus Buteo; species Buteo buteo. The sequence continues at coordinate 48,872,415 of NC_134175.1, forward strand.
GAATACAGGCAATTTCAGTAGGATATATACAAACAGACAAAATTAAATAATACTGTGAGAGTAATCCTTTGTAAAAGACATACTTTGGGCCATTTTATTTCTCTCCACTTAAACAAATGAACTGAGTAACAGAAAATGAGAATTACACCCTTTTTTTTTTAGTTTAACTAATGCTTCATTTTTTAAATTGCTTAAAGAGTCTAATTATTCCAAAACTACCTACACAATCAAATATGATATAGCTACAAAAATTCATCCTAGTATATTATGTTAGAAAGTTCTGCAGACATATCAGCTAAAATTTGAAAGCTAAAAATACAAAAATACAGGAGGAAATGCTGCTTCTAATTCCACCGAAACATGCTGTATGTGTAGATATGAAGCTACTGAAAACCTAAAAAAAAAAAAATATCCAAAAGCACATACCTGTCCTTTTTTACTCTGGTTTCTCAGCTCTGTTTTTTCATTTTAGTTTATCAAACTTGCTCATAAGTAGTTTTGGCTTTATATTAAGAATATCTACTCCATAATAGCACATGGGCTCAGGATACTGACGATATACACTCATTTTTAGTTTTTGTGGCATAGGGCAGGCACCTATTTCCAATCTAAGCAGCACAAACCCTGCAAATACTTGGTCTTCTGAGGAAAAAAGAAATAAAATACTTTACAGTGTTCTTGTGATAAATTTTTATTTTAATTTCTTCCTGGATTCACAAGAACATTAAAACAGAAGTGATGGCAAAGTTGATGACACATTTCAAAACTACAGAGGAGTTTTAATTTCTGAACTGATGTTTCAGTCACTGGCTGTTAGATAAAATCCAACTTGCCAATTCTAAGAGCAGTAAGTATCTCTTTAAAAAAAGGTTTTCATTTTTTTCCATATGATTTCAATTTTTTCCTCCTTGGAACAGCGTAACAATGAGTAAGAATCTATTTAATTGGAAGTTTAAAAAGAATGGATACATTTTATATGTTACATAAATCAGAGCAAGAGATTAGAGTTGTTCTCTACAAGGTTTTTTTTCCAATTTCCAAGGGCTTGAAAAGATGGAGTTTTCAAATACATAAAGTTGTGAGAAACCATCTGACTTTGACAAAAAAATTAATTTTTTTAGCCCTGGGAAGTTTTAGAAAAGAAATAACTTCTAATAATATAGGAAAGTTAGCATAGCACAGCACACTAAACTATGGGCATACAGTCTTTCACGGCATCAAGAAAATGATCGCTTAAAAAAAAAAACCACCCTTCAAACGCTTAGAATTTGTAAATGTACTGTAAGTATCATCACAAGTATAGTGCATAGAGTTAAATGCACGTTTACCTTGTTGTCGTTTCTTTTTGTATCTTAATCTATTAGATATGATCATGATTACAACAAAATTACAACGAAGTGTTATGGCAAATGCTACTAAAAAGCCACAGCAATATGAAGGGTCAGCCACAGTAATTGTAAAGAGTTCATACCATATGTAAAGAATCTAGTCCCATATATTTTGTTAAATTATTCCAATAGGACAACTGAAAATGCATTGTGGTCAAAGGAATTGACCTCACAATCCAAGTTTTCTGATGACAATCACTCTCTTTCCCAGTCCTCCCTTTTCACATACAGAATTAATTTGGATGCTTTACATAAAGATGCTCTACCAACTCACTTATAAACATGCTGCACTTTGATGTTCTTCTCTATGTACTTAGGGCTGATGGGTAAGCATCTTCCTCCAATTTATTGCCCCCCAAAAGTTTGGGGGTTCCCCCCTTTTTAGATCAAAACACAATATTAAAAAAACCTGTCAATTATGGTTAAGTACCTGGCATTATTTTCCTAATTATTTTCCACAAGACTTCAACAACTTGTAGCCTCATACCACTGCTATTAATCAGTCATGATACCAACTTAAAAATTTGTATGTAAAATTGATTTCTATAGATACCAGAGCTGCCAGCTAACTAAAGGTTATCCACACCATTTCCCACAAAAACACATTTTTGGTTCCTTAACCAAATACTGCAAATCCTGCTTGTGCTTTTTCTCTCTAATAAAGAGCAATTATCTTGGCATAAGGTAGGCATCTTTGGTAGGAAACAGACTTAAAAGGCTTGGAAAGATCAGTTTTCTGCATTCACAGCCCTAACTTAATGCTGGACAGAAGATTTTTTTCTTTCAACTCCCTCCCAAAGCCATGTTCTTTTTTTCCCCTCTTTTTTTAGTCTCTGGAGTATCCTCCCATTTCAGCATCCTGTTCTTTTTATACCTCCTTTTATTTTTTGGAGGGGGGGGGGTGGGGGGGGGGGGAAGAAAAGAAATAGCTATGCAGCAGTGGAATTTCAACAGCTACTAAGCACATGAAAGGAAAGAAATAGCAAGCAACAAGCCAAAAGTGAAAGAGTTTTAGTATTTGGCTCCCCAGCTACTCAGGACCAACTGATGTTTGCCGTTGGGTGGAAGAGCAAGAATTTGCCGCAGCGGTCAGTGGCAATAGGGAGCCCGAAGCCATCCATTCCCTTCGAGATGTTCAACAGCCACAGGGAGCTCGCTGACATGAAATCTTGGCAGAAGCTATAGAGGCAGCTCGGGAGTCCCATACAAGCTACACAATTGCTCATTTGCCTCCCTTGTCTGAGCTCAATATCGCTCGCCCAGTGCAGTATTACTCTTCTCTACGGGAATGCTGAGAACTTTCACTGTTCAAAGGCAGTGATCGACACGAAGGTCAGCTTCTTGTCTAACACACCCTTATTAAAATGAAACTTAGTGTTCACTTTCTCTGACTTTTCATGGGATGGACAGGGACTTTATGCATTATTTAATAGGAATTTTAGAATGAAACAGTAACTCCCCAAGGCTCTTCCAAAAAGTACAGGAGATTAAGGAAACAGCAGACTAAAGCTGGAGGTGCTAAAAGTGCCTTTCACAAAAAACAGCAGGCTTTATATCTGTCTGCACTGTTGTTCAGAGAAACAAAATTTCTGATGTATTTTCCATTCTATTACATAGTTTTTGTGTGTACTTTCCTATGTAATTAAGAGATCCAAAAGCACTGTGTCACTGGTTTCAATAGAATTTAGTTCAAAACCATTCTTGGCCAAAATACCCATTATATACCTAATAAAAATATTCTGCCTTCTATGCTACAACATACTGTAAACAATGAGTAGCTATAATTAGCAGGTGAAAGTCTAGACATGACTTAAAATTAATGTTTGGTTAACATGGCACTGTAGCTTTAGATGATGTATCACTTCACATGTATTGTAGTAACTATTGTTACAAAAATTCTGTACCAATCAATTTAAAATAACCTTGTAAAGTTTAATTGCTATCTAACACGAGTAATGAATTGAACAAGTGTCAGATCCTAGTAAATGTGTCTTTTATCATAAATCAGTATTTCACATACAATAATTATCCCATTAATGCCAAATGAAATGCTTATTGAGTGTATTTAGCATGCACTGTAAGTGGTTGAAATGACCAGGTAAATGTAATAATTTCCTGACAGACATAGGGGTTTTTTTAAAAAACTAAAAAAAAAAAAAAAAAAAAAAAAAAATCACTTTGAAATGCAAATTATACTTGTTAAATAAAAGCACTATAAAGAAAATAATTTGCAATAGAAGCAAAGGCATAGTGTCCAAGTTCTCTTTAACAGTTTCTGAGTCTAATAAATAAAAAACACAGTAGTAACCTCCAGTATCTTCCTAAAATAAGAAGGCTCTATGCTTCATTTGGTTTTAGGTCTGTCTTATAAGATAAAGAATGGAGAACAAGTTGTTGACAATTTACCTAACTTAACACATCCCAGACATGCCAAGTATGCTGTAACAAATAGCTTCAACTACCTTCTGCTCATCTTTTTGTTATAGGACACAACAAAGGGATTTGTAGATTAAGTCTTCAACTTTATTTGTGATACTTCACGGAATAAAGCTGAAAAGGGCACTTAAGAGTGAAAAATACAATTAAAAGGTAAACAAATGTCAAAACTATATTTTACATTGAAAATACCTAAGGTTTTAGAAGAGTCTTTAAAGAAAGCTCAATATTGTTATGATCACTGAGCAATGCCACAAATAATTTCGATCGTCTTGCTTTCTTTCTGAAATATGTTTTTATAGATCCTGTCCACATGAGAAACACACATGTAAGTACACTACCGTCTCAGTCTGGTACACTGAGGGAAGAAGTCCTTTGCTGTCATATATAAGAGGAAACTAAGATAAACATACAACCGTACCAATAAGACAATTCAATATGCTCTGCACAGCACTGCTCTAACACTCCTCATGCTCAAACACAAAAGGTCCCACGGTCAGATTAAAGGGACGCCACCAAACCTTCAGTCTCCTCTTCCCTTTTCATTCCTAAGCTCAAATCCATTACATGTTTTTCTTGTGTAGGTTTCAAAATGAGAACTCATCTTCACGTTCTTCTCTTTTGGTAAATCACTATGGCATGAGTCTCACATCTTTTTGAATCAGTTTGCCTGCAGGCCACCACAAAGGCTGCAACAGCGTCTTTTAATAATTTTATGCTGCCCGTGATCAGTGAAAGAAATGCATGCATCTATATTTGCTACCTTGGAAATAAAATATTTTCCAAAAATCTTAGAAAAGCTTAAGAGTGTGCCTCCTGGTTTGTTAGCAATTTATGTGCACCAGTAACAACCATTATCATTAAATCATAACCATTAACCGTTAACACTAAATGCTCCTTATCCTCATCCTCTGTAACAGGTTAACCAATCATGCATCATGAAATAAAAAAGTTTTTTCAACTCTTTCGATATATTTCGCACAATATATCATGTAGGTCACCTCATGTTGTGAGGCACCTTTTACCCGATATAGAGAGTAAGGAGTTGTCCAAGTTAGTAGGCAGATTAATTTACTTCACCTGTTACAAACTCGAGGTGTTTCCCCAACCATCTCATTAAAGCAGTGGTTCTTAGCTGACAGTTTTAACAACCCCATATCCCCAAAACTGTCATATGAATCTTGAAGTAAATAATGATTACAAGAGAGAAAGAAATATGTGGACTGGAATATTAGTGAATAAAGTTCACTAAACGGTGACTGAATTCCTAATACGATCGATAGTTTAATTATCATATCATTCTGTCATTAACATGACAGAAGCCTGGCAGTTGTTTCAAAGCCATCATCTAACAAACTGCTGATCCAGAATCAACACAGATTTGAAATCCAGACAAAGAAACCCAACGTGTTTACGTAAACCTGTAAACAAATATAGATGGGATAGATGCCCACCTGTCAAATATGAAGTCACCATAGGCTCTACTTTTGCCCACTATTCCTGACATTCAATATACTTTGTTCTTGTCTTGTATGTGTTTAGAACATGTTGAATACTTGAATTGTATTGCATTGAATACTTGAATATTTGAATTATAGGCCAATTTATAAGGTAAGTATCACTGTAACCTTTTAATTTGAAGTGCAAAATAAAGACACTTATTAGAAAAAAAATTGACCAACTGTTTTACTAGTTCTGTTTATTAAATTTTCAAGAAAAAAAAAAAACAAAACACCACCACCACCACCCTGCCTTAAAGAGTAGTACTGCTTACAGCAACAGTATAGGAGCAAGGTACATTTGCACAAGGAACCTGTGCAAGGAATGGAAATAGTCCCCATTTGTCTAGCCAAGCGCATGTTTTCAATGCTGCTTTTCCCTGTCTTGGTTCATAGAATTCAGTGCTTTCTTGGTAGTTATGCTGCTGACTGAGGCTGTGGGTACAGACAATCAAATAGTACCTTTTTTTACAATCCCCAAATATGGAATTTGTTCAAACAATTAAGTGATTGTGACTTACTTGCAAAATAACTGGTCACCAAGAGATACAGCCATTCTCAAAGCTACTAGTCTGCTAATTCAAGCTCAGAAACTGTTTTAACCTCAGTTGTAGCCCAGCTTCTCTAACTCCCACACATAGCAACACCACAAGTTTCACACCATGTTTTCTTGTTGGTGTTCTATTAGAAGTACGCTAACACGCCACTCAAAGCATCCTTTGTTTCTCTACCCACAATGTTCACTATGTACTTCACTTGTGGTACCATTATAAACCTTCTTCAGAGTAACCTACCACTAGAAGAGATATTTTTTTGTACGTATATATGTCTCTCTGTGTATGTGTGTATGTCAACCTTTATCTGAATTATCGCCTTTAAAAAAAAAAGGCAAAATGCTCTATCTTTTAGCTATATCTACAATGTGATATCTGTGACATCTATTAACAGACAGAACTCCACACAGGTTATGCAGCTATATTTTTTTTTAATGTGAGATGATTTTCATATATGTAGATCTTCTCCAGTAGATATTTATCAAGTGCCAATGGGCTGATAAACTGATAACACTATTCACCACAAAAGCTGATGCTATTCTTTATTTGACCTTACTATTTAAAAAAAAAAAGAAAGAAAAAAAAAAACCAATCTTTTTCATTCACTATTGAACAGAGACAATCCTGGAAATAATAAAACATAATATATTTTTATCTTTAAAATTTCTCTTCTGGATAGATCTATATTCTTTATGTGCCTCTTTGCATTTTAAAACCAAGCAAAGGTTATTTTATTGCACCTATTTACGTTTCTTATTTTCTATTCATGTTACAACATGTTTCACAGATTGAAGCTGAAAATCATTACTAAAGATAGGTTTAAAACATTTTTTATTCTCTCACAATTCCTGGAACTTTTCAGAGCAGCCTTAGCATGCTAGAATCTGTATATTTAAAACTCTCTGGGAAGAATGTGAAAGTGGCTGTTATTTTATGCCAAAGCTAATATTGCAATATACTGGTCACATTTTTAGGGCCACACCTAAACAACCTTTCTTCAGATCCTTCATGGCTGAGTGATTAAAGAATAACATTCCTATCTCTATAACTTTTTTTCAATGGCAAGGCTGAAATAGAGCCCATTACAGACTATGCTGTCTCTTAAAATATGGGGTGAAAATTCTGTTAAAAAAGAAAAAAGTTTCCAGTTAACTCACATTAGAAAAACAAACCATGAAACTCAAGGACTACTGCATTCCATTTAAGCATGAAAACAACAGTGAGCTGTATTTCCCCTGTGTTACAGAGTACAGAAAGAAAGTAGAAACATGGAAGACATTCAAAGTAACGCAGACTGAAATGAGGAATGACACTCCTCCTGAGTGAATTAGCCCTTAAATAATAAATAAATTAAAAAATGCCAAACTTAGGGACTACAGTTCACATGGATGGACAGCACTGATTAACATGTTGGAGGTGAACCAACATTAAACCAAGCTACGCTGAGTGCAAGGCAAAGCCTGTGTGCCCCCAGCCTTATACCTGTATGTGTAACCAAGGAATACAGCCACCCCTCATCTCAAGGCAACCTCCACTTGAGTGGGGGTCCATGCAGCACTAGCACCAATTCCTCCAGAGACAGGCTCATGTTTTATCATATTTCCACCACTCAAAGCATTGCCCTGGAGCAAGCAGTTGCCCTGGCATGCAGAGGCAGTCTGACAATCAGGTTAAACCCACGAAAGGGCAGACAGCTGAGGCTGCCCAAAAAAGAGGTGAAAGAACTGAAATTGTATCATTTTGCAAGAGTTTGCACGGCAAAGATCATGGAATCACCTCCTCAGAAGACAAATTCTTCACAGAAGTAACAGGTGATATTACAACACAAATTGAATAGACTATTAGCCTTCAGCAAATAGGGTATTTATTGTTTTTAAATTGTACAGTAGCACTCGAGCCACAATGATATCTATACTGCATATCAAACTGCAAGAATAAGAAAGTAGTGAGCTAAAACTGAGGACTTAGAGTGATCTTGTATGCCCTGAGGGAGTATGAGATCTAAAGAGATGCACACATAAAGTAAATAAGATACAATGATACTGGGGGAATAATGCCAACTGAGTCAGCAATATGAAAAAGCTACTGTTCAGAAACATCCAACAGATACCAGACTCCAATCTCAACAAAACTGAAGGGATTTAATTAAAAGAGGGAACAATCCTGAAACAAGAGTAAGCACAGAGCTAAGAACACCTCCAAGAAAAGCACTGACCCGTCCTTTTACAGTACCATGGCCGGAAAGCAGCATACATACCTCCACACACAGCACTCAAAACAAGCTGGCATACACCAGAAAGCTATACCATCATTTTATATTTTTGTCTTCAGAAGTTTTCCTCAGAGAGTAAGCTGAAACATCAACATATCAGTATTAAAAATTCCTATTTTCTTCCTGCAGCTTTTAAGTTGTAGATATTAACAAAGATGAAATGCTTATCTATTCAAATATAAGTATAGTCACATATTCAAATACCTGACCTTAGCTCATTCATGTAAAAGCAAAATGTGTTGTTTTGATATTTACAAGATGCCAGAATTAGCTGCACTTCACAATCAGCCTCATATCATCCTTGCTAAAACAGCCTTGCAAAAGCTGCTCGGGGGGGGGTGAAAACAAAACAGTTACCAGCAGAGGATTTACAAACCTAACTTCAAAAACACTGAACTGAGCACTTGAGCTCTGTAGACAAAGGATTCACAAAGCCCAAACTGCAAACAGACTCTGCATTTACGTAAAAACTTTACCAACACCAGCTAAAAAGCAGCCTGTGATTGCCAGAGCTGCTGCGGAGGATGAAATCTGCTACCCAGGTGGCAACAGAGGGTGCACATAGATTACTGAGAAATCATTAGTTTGCACAAGCCACATCCCTCCTGATCTGACCATACACCATTACATTTATCTGGCAAAGTATGAGACACAGAACCATTACTTTGAGATGTTTTGGCCACGTACAACTGCTGTTATACGGTTTATTAGTGAGCCACACTGAGCACTCAGAGCTTAGGCACTGAGCAAAGCAGACATCCATGCAAAAGAGACCAGTTTTAACTAATGTCTGAGTAGTCAACAATAACAAGTAGTGGCAACACAGTAAGCACTGCAGTGGCATCAATGACTGGCTGTGCTGTGGGTGGCTGGAGGAGGCCCTAACAGCTACCAGAAAAAACAGCTACACTGTTTTATGAGTTTATTTTGTTAAACATCTCTCGCTAACGCACCACCGTAAGGTCCTGCACAGCCTTCAAGGATTTCTAATTTTTTATTTTATTCACTCTTTATTCCAGCAACAAAGATTCTGCGTGCTGTTAGAGGAATATTAATGATGCAGGAGACCCAACCCTGAACCCTGTGAAAGCCATTACAGTTCGCCGAGAGTAACTGGGCTGATGCCAGCTCAGTTTATTATATCGCCTTTGTTTGTTTCCCTGAAAACATGATGCTACAGTGAACCGGGGGATGTTAATGTATTTCCATGCCATGCTGCATTTGTTTTTATTGCCAGAACTCTGTCCTTAATACAGCTGATACCTTCTACAAGGCTAAGACATCTTAATGAGCTCAGCACAACCATGCACAGAGACCTACACCAAAGATCACTGCCTTGTGAGCAGTTTATTGGGGCAGGCACGGATCACTGTCCAAATATTACTGCTAGCTGCAGACTAACTAATGCAGTTTTAACAAGCTAAGAACATCTTGCTAAAATGAACCTGTCATTATAAATAAGTGACAGTAAAATGGGCACATGGTGTAATACGTTTACCAAGGCCATCACACGGTGATAGGAATTAGCTTTGGTACTTGGCATGCTTCTACGCTGATAATGGTTGGGATTTTTGCATATACTTTTTATTCTGGCAATTTCAGTTGCTAAAAGAGATCTTACAGTCTACTTGATACATATATTTGATATAAGACAAAATCCTTTCAACATCCCAGTATCATTAAATTGTACCACTAATAAGCCTGTGCCTGAGAAGGAGTCCTGCCTACCCCTGTGCACTGACACAGCATTACCCCAGGCAAACCCTCTGATCTCAGCCTTTAAAAGTACATACAGTACCACCGCTACTCTACTGACCTGGAGCGCTACAGACGGTTCATGTACATATATAGCTTTAATCAAGATAGTAAGATGTGCTTCCTGAGAGATGGGATTCAGTCTCAGTCCAGTGTTGCACCAGGGTAGCGCAAGATCTGCTTTCGGGCTTAAACTCAACCCATGCGCTTACCCATGCATTTACAAGTATGGGGCTCCTTACGTGCTATATACAATCAAAAGTAGAATTGTTACAGAAACATAAACCCACACCCGCACATTTATGAGAATGTTATTTTGCACTGCTCTGAGAATAGAAAGAAATCTTTAAATTCAAACATAAATAAAAGTACGACTGATGTAGTGCTCCCCTGCAAAGCTAGAAAAATACAAACAGCTCAATCACAAAACGGAGATCCCCAGCAGAGACAGCTACATACAAGCACCTTAAGTCCTACACCTTCTGCTCTGATTAACTTTTCACATCGATTTTCCAAGCACTAGGAATTTTTTTAGTAAGTTACAAACCCCTTCCAATGACAGTAATACACACAAGGAGTCCAAATCTCGATTAAAAAAAATGAAAGTTTGAGTTAATTATGGGCACTGCATCACTGCTTTTCCTACACAGTTGACTCCTCAGTTGCAGTTTTGTACATCTCCTAGCATTCTTCTCCACAATGGAAAAGGAACATTCCCCTTGACTGTGCATGAAGATTTTCAGCTACTTACTGTCATACAAAAATCAGACTGAAAAAAGTAAAATTCTCTTCAAGATTCTCACAGTATTTTTATGCATTCAAAATTGTAAGCCTGCTGGCAACTAAAATGTGGTCACAAATACAGCGGAGGAATACAGAATAAACACACCATGATTTATGTTATGTTTTACCACAGAAAAGCAACTGAGCTGTCTGGATGACTGTAATTTTCTCCTCCTTCCTAGGCTTGGATCACTCCCAATTAGAGCAAAGTATTTCAATTACTTTGAAAATTAATTCCTTTTCAAAAAAAAATTGTACACTGCAGACAGGACCACAAGATAAAGCTGTTTGACTCTAAAAAAAGGAGCTGAAAAGTGCTCAACAATACTCTGTGACTAAGTGTCTGGCAGATCAGGTAGGGGCAGGTGAATCAGGAATGCGAGACTGCACGTGTCGCTGTTTGGCAGCAGTCATTCGTAATCTGGGCTGAGGTGTAAAGGTTGCACAGTTTGCATTGACCTGTGTAGGCTGCTGGAAGACTTGGGAACTGATTAGATCCTGTCGCTTCTCCATCTACAGCTTCCCCTGGCGAGGCCAAGGGCTCCTCAGCCATTTGTCCCACACAGCCTTCCAAGGCTTCTCAAATGGGGCACCTGCAGCAGATCACTGCAACCCGCATTAGCTGTGCTTCCTACAGTACGAAGCCGTGGCTGTGTTATAGATGCTGGCTGTATAACTACTGTGTGCTCTCATCTTTCTGGGTACTGCTTCTGACAGCGGCAAGCCAAAAAACAGAGACCAGGTCTTAAAGGTCAAGGAATATTATATGCGTCATTTCAACCTATCATCAGCTCAAAAACAAGCCAACCACCAAACCTCTCTTTCTTCAAGCTTAGCTTAGTTAAAGTTAACCTTGTTCTAGCTTATTAAGAAACATTTATCTATTTCACATTTTTCCAGTTCTTCTAGGGAAATACAAAAAAGTCAAATAAAACATTTAAATTCATATACATACTTGAACCAAGTATCACCATACTTCATAGAAACAGTAAATTAGCCTGGTCCATTCATGGAGCATCCTTTTTGGTGGCAGACTAAAGAGCAGTGCTATGAAATGGCTTCTTTTAATATTCCTGCTTATCTGTACCATTATTGTGAAAAATGCTCATGAACAATGAAAGCAACACTTGGAGGGCAGCCCTATGCCCAAGTTCAGCACAAGGATTGTGCTCTCCCCTTCACAAGCAAAAAGAGACTGATTATGAATGGTCCTTGTACTGATCTTCTGCACAAGTATGCATTCTACCTTGCTTATATATTAATTCATTCTCCCTCTGAGCAATCTCCCATTTTTCCTGCTTTGGTGACTTGTCCCTGATAAAGCAAGCTGAAAACTGCAGGAGAAATTCTCATTCTTTTTTTAAAAAAAAAAAAAAAAAAAAATCAAATCAGTGGGAGTTTTCCAATTTGGGGCTCGATATTCAGAAGTGTAGATAGAAAGGGTGTTGCATAATATTTTCTGCCAACAATACAAGATGCATTTGTAATAGAAATAATTTGTGGGATATTTCTTTATTGACATTTCAGATAACCAAACACTGTTATATCTTGATCTTAATTATATTTTGTATAATTTGGTATCTGAGCAAAGGTTAAGGACCACACCTGACCCCTTTATAAAGCTGTCAGTAGTGTTTCTTCATAGGTTAGAATCCTGGGGTTGAATACGAAACTTAAGCTGAATTGTTATGGCACAACTGCAACTAAACAGTAGCAAAAGACTCTGGTGCGGGTCAGTACAAAAAGCTCACAAAAAGGGAAAAAAGCACATAGCTAAATATATACCAAGATATAAACTGATAACTTGAACCCCAAATACATAATTTAATCCTGTAGTATATCTTCCCAAATTTCAGCTCTAACCTCTAACAAACGCTCGCCGTGAATGCAGAGTTTTTCTCTGTCACACAACCTACATACAGTTTTCGACAGATAATTCACAACAGCCTGTTCCTGTGGCCTGGACCCAGGAAGCACGGCTAAAAGGCCAGAGACAATATCTTCAAGGACCAAACCTTAATGCACATGGATAGAGAAGGAACCATTCATCACCTAAACTGTTTCAAAGCCAATCCTGTTTCTTAGGCTAGACTCAGTAGCTTGCCCATATAGAGCAAATTTAAAGATCAGAGTTCTTGACATGGTAGATTAGGCTCTTCTTCCACACATTTTGCTTGCTGAGTAATTCGATCATTAACAATCTTTGTGCCAGTTCCAGATAAAAATGTCCTTAATGTCTTTTAAAGGCAGCATTTTTTTCTCTTGAAATTAAAAACTTTTCAGGTTATTTTTATCACAAAAAAATTTCTTGCTGCCAGTACTAATAATATATTAATTATTTAACTGAAATAAATGCATCTGTTAATGTGTTTAATTAAGCATACAAAGCTCTTTATTTGATGTTATTTGTATTTAAGATTTCCTGTTTTCCCTGAAGTATTTATTATCCAAGGCATGATTCTTCTAATCTTAGATATACTCTGGGACTGAAGTACTATTTTATAACAGGATTTCTCAGCTGCTTTTATCATGAATAGATATATTACAAACCATGTTAATGAGCTGTTTAGTATTCATATATTAGACTTTTCCTCATTTTATATGGAAATAATACTATAAAAATTCTAAGAATACTAGTTTTATGTGCATGATAATGATGAGATTCAAAGCAAATAAGAAGGAGGAAATCTGTGGTGGCAGTGAATATGAAATGGATTAGTACATCGTCAATGTGCTTTACATTGGTATAAAATTATTAAGCATGTAATTAAGTAGGATCAATTGCACTGTTTGTTTTTGGGGTAATGTTTTAGCTATTTTAGATGTTTCATCTTTAAGAATTTAATTTCACACTTTAATGATCTTCTTGTAATTTCCTCCTCCTGCTATGAAGTCACATAGTCAAGATACGCATGAAATCCGCTACATATCTAGAAGAGACTAAGGTGGAAGGCCAGGCCAAAGTCTCTGCAAAGGAAGATAAGAACAAGGCAAATTAAATGATTCTGTAAATACAAAAATAGTTCAGTTCAACTGACCTTATTCATCAGACGCATTCAAATCCCTAGGATTGTTAGCAGGAAAGAAATTATATAGTTACTTGCAGCAACTGCAGCTTTGACCTGGCTGACCTCAGAGGCATCTCCAGTGCAGCCAAAGTGAAATGAGATTTGGCGTTGTAGGAGCCTAATGAGTACAACCGTCAGCCTTCAGTACACTTACATCTGCATGCAGGTCACAGAAATAAATAAAAAACTAAAAACCCAGCTTTGGGTAAGGTGGAGAGGGAGAATAGTCTTGAGAACTTACTACTGCGTTACTGAGTAAAAACCCAACTGTGAAAATAAGTCTGCTATTAAACTGAACTGTCTCATTTTGAACAGGGAATTACAAATCAATGAAACAAAATATTTGTTCTTATGGAAAATCCAACATCTGAGTGGGTTTCCTTATTAATTTTATATGCTGGGCAAAGCACACACTGCCCCTGCAGTCCCAGCTCACCGTGTGTTCTCCTGTACAAGACTTCCCAGGGACTGAAAGCAGAGCTATGGCCACCAGCAACACTCCAGACTGAAGGAGAGGAAGAGGTTGGAGACAAATTCATTGAAAGGCAAGACAACAACAGGTGCTATTTCTTTTACTGAAAATATAGTCAGAGAAGATAGATTTCAGTAAGCATAATGTATCTTTATTATTGTACTGAACGGGTATTATGCTACATAACGTCTCTCTTAATAGTAGAGCAGCTATCTATTGTTTATACTATCCATTATTTGTACCCAGTTTTTGTACATGAACTTACCATTGGCTTTAGGTTATGGAACACACTTGTAAACTAAATTACCTCTTGCAACAAGAAGGTAGAAAACCAAAGATGGCAGCACGTTAGAGATCCACCTTAGACAACTTTAGATTAAATAGTTTAGAAAATTAGCTAAAATATCAAATAGCCCAGTATAGAAGTAGAGCAGAAAAAGTCAGAATGAGTTAGAAAATACCATCTCAATATTCTCTATAGCCTGCGCGTAAAGGCAGTAAGAGACGCTCTTTGTAGCCTTGGCATACTTATGTATGCTTAAGAAGTGAAGCAAAGAGAAGAAACACTTCAGCAGTAATTTTATTGTAAAATGAACAAAACCACAACAAAATTTTTTTTCCCCACCCAGATTTTGTTTCAACACTTAAATAATGAAAAATAACTTTGCCACGTTGTTACTTTGAGCTAACTCGTGTTATTGCAAATACACCATTAACAGCTATACCTTCTAAGAAGCTGTGCTTCTAATGAGGTTATAAATGTCAGATGGTAAAAATTAATTTAGCATTCTCCATGAGGAAATATATACACAAACTTGGCTCCAATCCTATGAACGCCTGTTCTCATGAGTAGAACTAACTCGGAATTATTTCATATTGGGCATACTTTTTTTTCTATATCCAATTTAAGCCCTACTTCTGAGGGCACAGCTCAGTCCTACAAAGTAGATGCACATGGATGTTGATGCATCTTTGAATAATGTAAGATGAAGGCGTTAAGCAATGCAGACTTTAGAATGTTTCATTTGGCACAGTTAAGTTTCACTCATAAGTACTGGGGCGTAAAGTAAGAGCTGCTAAAACATGGACTTTCTGCACTAGATCTGTACATCCATAAGTTAACATAAGGAACTAAATCCTGAAGGATACTTTCTGAAATGAAATCTTTTCCATCATTTCATTTTCTGCTTTATTAAAAGGCTAAAACATAGCACAGTTGAATCCAGGCTGCTGGCTACAGTGAGTTACACACCTTTGTCATAGTTATGCATTATTCTTTGTGAGCAGAGGTTTTTGTCTTGCATTATTTCTTCGTCCATAGCAAAGTGCCCCCCTTTGCTGACTAAAACCACTGTGCATTTTATCGCTAATAACACAGCTAAATTCTTATTTTAAATCACAGCCCTATTTTCAAAAAGAGCAATTTTACTTTTCTTCCAGAAAGCCATCTGCTTGCTAATGAGAGTTGTTTTCATCAGTAATTTTGAGAAGAAAAATGGTTATTACACTTTAGCACTTTTTAAGTGACAAATAAAGAATACCATCCAGCCCACTATTTAAATACACTACATATCTCCCAGTACAGGATCTAGAGGCCAGATGTATTATTATAATTATAAACATTTGTAATGAGTCTCAGTGCAATTGGGGCCCATGGTGAAGTAGCATCACCTCAGATAAAAATCTTTCAACAAGAAATTTCATACATAAGATTGCTGTAAATTATCAATCCCTGCATTATCAAAAATTACCTTTTTATACCAGCAAAGCCAAAAAGGGTTTTGATGATGCTATGTACTTACTTTTTTTCTAAGTATCTTTTTAAATTTTATCAATGCCTAATCAATAGACAATGCTATGATACAGTAATTTCTCTATCTCCCTTTTACCAAAGCTATTCCTGGTAGAGAGTGCAATGACAGCCTAACAATCAATGCTCTCACAATCATCTTGATATTTGGCTGAATTATCCTGCTTAACGTGCATTCCTCATTTCCCAAAATACTCTTTTCCTGATGCTGACTATTGAACAGCAATAGCATGACAAGATAGCAAGAGACAAAGGACTGCTAACAGGAAGATAAAAACTGAGACAGAGAATGAAGGAATAAGAATTAGGACATCAGTGAAAAGGATGAGACCTATGAGAGAGGAAAGGGAATGTGTTTAGGATGATGACAGAAGAAAAATAAAAGAACACAGAGGATGAAAAAGTAGTTTTCACAGTAATTTTAGTAGTTTTGTCAGCAGAACTAAAAAAAGCAAGAAAATAAAAGTGGGAAAATAATTAATAAAGCAACAGTGAGGATTAGGACTAAACAAAAAAATTGTGGGAAAATGCAGAGCTGGAGTGAAAGGGGTAACTCAAGTACAGAAAGCCCTGAAAGAGTTGCAAGGCCATAAATATGAAAGGAAAGAGGAGAAAAGAAAATAAGTAATAAAACTGTTAAGCTGTAAAAGAGAATGCAAATTAAATGGATTACAAATAAACGTGCATAGAAATAGGGGCAAAATCATCATGGAAAAAAGTTCAAATCAGTACACATAAAACTAAATAAAGTACATATCAAACTAAATAAAGAGCTTCTAAAAAAACAAACCAAACAAAAAACCATGCTGGAATCTCACATTTCTGCCCTCCATCACTTGCCTAATGATCAGGTACTGCCCCACTTTTTCAGGCAGACAGACATTTTTTGCCCTAGTGTCTCTTAGAGACTCACTGGTGCAGTTTCTTTCAACCACAGTGCTATTGTTTAGCTCCTCACTGGGGTCTCCTGCGTTGACAGTACCAGAGACACAACCCTCCTGTGAAGCCAGAGGGAACTGCATCTGTACCTGAAAGACGGCCTGCGCCCAAAATGTGATTAACACTGAAACATGTGTCTTATTTGTGACCAAATACTGTCAAGAAGGTTAATGCTGGGGGCGGGGAGTCATTAGGTTAAGCTTAACAGCCAGCACAACCTCATGAAAGAGAAACTGTGCCAAGTCTTTCCATCTCTTCTCTCCACATGTGCACTTTTTGGGGGGTTGTAATTTACAGCTTAGCTATGAAAATAAAATTGCTTTGGCTTAAAAACTTGAAAACAAAGTCTTGGTCAAAGTATGAATTACTTTTATAGGTTTTTCAAAAGATTGATCTTTTCATTTTCTTGTCTTATGAGTACATATCCCATTAGATCTGCTTCTGTGTAGGAAGTGCAATTTTAGCAAGCAATTAATCCATAAATGAGCTGTTTCAGAGTTTTAGGTATTGGGCATCATCCTTCAAAGACTCTATCCTGGCCTTGTATTATACCTACATGTTTCCACAGACCTTAAAAGAGGCTTATTTTGTCAGCAATCATTTAACTGAATTCCCCATGAACCACTTTTGGAAAATCATGCACAAGATAATCAGCCATAGACAAAAAAAAAAAAAAAAAGTATTTCTAATGACCGTGTCACTGAGAGACACAATGACCTTTAAGTCCTTCAATACTGAACTTCTTATTGCATACTTTATTCCAAAAGAAAATATGCAGCTGGAGAGCTACAGAAATTATACCTATTTGAACCTGGACCTTTTGCCAAGGATGCTGAGTTTCTATGCAATAACACCACGTTGATTCCCCATGTGGTTCTCAACTTTCACATAGACCAGAGATTCTGTGATTTTGACATCACACTCCCCCTCCAAATTCATAAATAAATATTTTGAAAAATTTGCGCCATGTGGAAAGGCAAGAAGTCTATTGCTGTATTTTATGTACTCAGATGGTCACATAAACTCTAACACTTTCCTACGTACGAGGGAAAATCTTGTCTAAAGATCTTTTCATACTATGAGCTCACAGCTTTTTAAAAAAAAAAGGAATTTTTTTTTTTAAACTTTTTGTGCACAAGACAGATCTCCTGCTACACATTTGCAAGGCGTGAATCATTGCTAGTAAACCAGAAACGAGCTAGACTTACAAAAACCTACTAGCCAATAATAAAAGTTAATGTAGCTATTTATATTGGTAAGTTGTAAATAATTGTTTAAATATCTGCATATACAACACACTAACTTCAGAACAACAATCAAAATCTATTGCAAAGTCTTCAACTACCTTTTAAGACAATTATGTTTGGCTGAAACAGGATTGGGCGTATGGACTAAGGACAATGTTAAAGAACACTCAGACTGGAAACCAGGGTGGAAATGAATACACCGACTAGAAAATAAACTATTAAAAAAAAAAAAAAAAAATTTTTGAATGCCTTTAGTCTTTCAAATGATTTAAAAAAAAAAGTTAGCAGAAGCGAGTAATCCTATTCTCTGCCAAATTCCGATGCTTACCTGGCTGTAGCACGTCACTTTTGAAACGATCGCTTGAGAAAAAAATATTTTTTTATTCACAGAAATGAAATTTGAGCCCCCTACAAAATGAACGCTGCTGGAAGCCAAGACTCTGTTGCTAACCCTTTACAGATAAGGCAGCAGTGCCCGACAAGTTACCAGGAACAAGACACACTATACTTCTGATACCAGTTGGACAGATTTACACCTTGCTCTTGCAAGATCCTTGTGTTCAGCACAGTGTAAATTTTAGATCCCGGCGCATTATCCTGGCTGACAGAGTATATGATACATAAAATAGGTGTTCAGTGCACCTTTGCATTCCTCCTAATAATCCTCTAGCACTTTGTATCCCTATATAGGCTGTATAAATACAGCCCAAATAATACCGGGATCAGACAGAGACAGCCCTGTGGTGGTCTGACCGCGGCCGGCTGCCAGCTGCCCACCCAGCCGCTCGCTCGCTCCCCTTCCTCAACAGCATGTGGGAGAAAACAAGATGGCTGAGCTCGAGGGTCAAATAAACAGAAGGAGATCACTCACCGGTTACTGTCACAGGCAAAATGCACTCGACTGGGGGAAGATTAATTTAATTCAAAGCCAGGCTGCAGTCCCCGCCAGGAGAACTTGCTCCAGGGCGGGCTCCTCTCCTTCAGGACGCATCCACCCGCTCCTCCATGCTCTCCCCACAGGCCGCAGCGGAACCTCTGCTCCGGCGCCCACAGCACCTCCGCCCCTTCCTCCTCCTCTGACCCGAGGTGTTCACAGGGCTCTTTCTCTCCTCACTCCTCGCTGCCAGGCAGCGTTTTGCCCTTTCTTAAATACGCCTTCCCAGAGCCGCCACCACCATGGCTGACTGGCCCAGTTGCGGCCTTGCCCTGGGGACGCTGCAGAACCGGTCGGAACCGGATGGCACCGGGCAGCCCCAACCTCTCCTCACAGAAGCCCCGGTTGCCAACACCCGGACACGCACAGCTTTTTGGTACGAGTCCAAATAACGTCAGGAAGAAATTTATACCAGGGGCCACAGCTGTATGTTTAGTCGCACCAAGTATTCAAAGTCACTCGCACAAAATGCGTGAACTGGTTTTATTCAGAGAAGGATAAACGCACGTATTCCAGTAATTTGGCAACGTGCTTGTGTCTCAGAAGTAGTATTACTGTCCGTTGGGAAATTATAAAAAAGGAATTGCCTCTAAACGTTCTCTAGGGCCTCAATACCACTGCTTATATGCTAGCTGTGACAGAAAGTAAGTGCAAAAACATAAAGGTTATTCCCTGGCCCAAGACAGGTGCTCCCCTGCACCCAAAGACGGGGTGGCCAGGAGGCAAAAGGAGCAGAATTAGCGGTGAGAAACGTAGGAACATCCCCAAAGTACGAACCCTCTCAGGAAGGTAACTCATCAACCCCAGTCCCAAACACCACAGCGGAACAACTTCAGCTCCTCCAGACCGTCTGCAATGCAGGATTTGTCTCAATGGGGTGCTTTTCTGTAACCTTTCCAAAAGGCTTAGAGGGTATGAGCACCATCAACATTCATCCTTTCCAGACTGTTTGCTCTAATATTCCGTTAACTACCAGGACATCAGCAATCCCATCACACCAGCAAAACGACCTTTCCTGGAGGGGCCAAGCACGACAGTTTTCCCAAATGAAGGAGTAAGGAGTAAAGCAGAGGTCAGGAGCTGAAGCCCAGGTAGCAGTCACGCAGGTGCTCACCATGGGGAAAAGGGGCAGGCAATGGCAAACTATCTGAACAGGATCAAGCACAGCAGACCTGAGAGGTTATATGCCAGAAAGTAGGATGGCAAAAACACCTGCCATAATAAATACATCTTTATACATCGTTTCTTTTACCAGTGGTTACCAACCACAGTAGTTTTGCCAGGGTAAACCGCAAGGCGATCCTCAGTGGGAAGTGTGGGGTTTTTTCAGGTCTGCAAAAATGGTATCAGGAAAGTTAATCCTATTTCAAAACATTCATCTTGCTCTGTCAGAAGCACTTCTTTTCACCAGCTAACATAAAAGCATGGCAATATTGTATTGCTGCATTAAGCATTTAACTTAATTTTATGTAAACTAGCAGCAGTTTCATAAAATTTGCTGACATTTGTCATTTTGTTGCGGTTCATTTCCTACAAGAGCTCTAGAAGTTCAGTTTTATGCTACTGATATGAAAGATCCTGATTCAAAGAGAAAAAGCAAGTATACATTCATCACCCCAAAACAGTTTAAATTAGTATGACCAGTAACACAGTCAAGTATCTTGCTGAAGAATAGGTGTAAGCAGCTGTTTTATGTAGCAGATTCCCTGTTCAATAGTAACTACATCCAGCAAAATTACAGAGTGATAACACGACCACATTTTTCCCCTCATGTCCAGCATTTTCTTCATTTACCTTCAGTCGCCTCATGACAGCTTGTCTTCAATGTATGTAAGTCATTTATTGACCTGGGATTTTCCAAAGCTACTTAAGAGTGGTTTGGGAACCTGGCTTCTATTGAATTTCAATGAATCTTCATAAAAGAAGTCAGAGATTTAGGAAATTTTATCTTTATTGTTTCATACCACAGGAGTAACATGGCATCCAATTATCTTATCCTTTGCTGGTAAAAGAACTACAACTGAGGTACCCAATTAACAATTTTTAAGCTTGTGAAACTAGTCTCACATAATTGGCATCCAGAGAATGAAAGAAGCTATTTTAGCAAACAAAGTGAGACTCGAGCTTTAAACAAGGTATTTCTGGTTGCTGCCTTTCTTTTGCTCCTTCAATGTCAGTTTAATTATCATTATAGGAGATGATATTCCCTCAAAATCCCAGAGAAAGATTATTATCAAAGATAATTTCAACATGTTATGATAAGGCTACATCTACTCAAACTTCTAGAGACAGGGACCATTCAAATTTGATAATTTGCTAATGCAAACTGGGGTTCTTTCAATTCAGTCAACTACAAATAAATTGTGTGTGTGGCATGTATGCAAACAGTCATTCAGCTACCATTTAAGAAAGCTCAAATACAAGAACAATAGTGCCAGGATAACAAAGAAAGTGCAGTTGTGGGCATAAGAGACAGAATTGCAGTCTGGCAGTGCAGCGTGACTTGTTTTCAGAATTTTGATGCTGCTAAAATAACTGAGTGTCAAGTACTTCCATGTCTTGGTAGCAGCAGATCTCATATTGTACTGTGGTTTCTTCCCTCTTGTAAGATATTCATGATATTCAAGCAATACTTAGGGTCACAGATGGTTCTAATGGGTAACTCTGCCGTAGCAAAGAACTGCAGCATTCAACATGCCACAGAATGATATGAAAAGAGCTCAGGGTATACTTGTGCCAGACCTCCAGTCTCTCTTCACAGGGCAAGTATCAGGCAGTGTTATAGCATCTTCCTCTACTTCACAGCTAAGAGACAATAAACCAGCCCTTGCTGGAACTGCTGCTGCACCGAGCATTACAAAAACCAAACACAATCAATGTGTACAGTTCTAGAAAGAAGCTACAGAAAACAAGCAATTTCTTTTCCTGCTCCTTTGTTTCCCCTTGCCTTAGCACAATGCATTCTGACAGAGAGGAGTTTGTGAACTGAGATTAGAAAACGATATGCAAGTCAGAGAAAACCTGGACCTACAAACACACAAAAAAATCCTGAAGTACTAAATGGATGGAGTAATTCGCCAATATACCTTTTGCATTTCAACCCTGTTAGCAGGGGGTTGAGGAGGAAACCAGGTAACAGTACATCAGATCAAATGTCTAGATTTCAGAAGCCATTGATATTCCTTGGGCAACTGCATGGCTTATTTAGAGATGTTATTCAGAGATACAACTGTGGAACGCAACACAAACTGGTACCCCAAAATGACAGTGTTGTAAACTGGATCTTGAGATAGAATTAGTGAAATTCCCTACTTAAGCCCCTATAAAAGTTGCTGAGATAAGCAAATGCTTACAGCTTAAGACCAATACTAGTGGCAAAAAAGGTGAAATAAGCAAAAAAACCAAACCAAAACACCACCACCACTCCACGATAAACAGTATTAAATGGGTATTTCCAGTTACTGAGTGCCTAAAGCAAGCAATAGTGAAAAGACACTAGGCAATACAAAAGGTTGTCACTACTTTTGTTTTTAAACTCTATGCTTTTTAACAGTATATTTGACTTTTGTAACTGTCCCACCAAAACAGTCTGGCAGATGAGTCTGCAGACAGCAATTTTTATTTTATTTTTTTTCTTTTTACAGTAAGGAAGTCCTCTAAACATTTGCATCAACCTCCAGACCAACAGCTATCTGTAAAAGTCAAACATGTCTGGCCAGATTCTGCGGCATCTGAGAGTACTATTGATTTCAAGTGAGCTTGCTGATTTAGCCTACTGAAGAACCTAGCATCATCCGATTAGGTTAAGTAAATTGATTTTTGAATCCTGACTATTTGCAAAAACCTTATGAACAACCTAGAGACTTACCACCCAAGAAAAGGTAGAATTACTTGGTCAAGTGTTTTATTAATACAATTTTTTTAAAATCAATTTTCTCACAAAAAACTTACAAACAGAAAAGCAAAAAAATTTGTTCACTAAATTATTCATTACGAATTACTGAACCAGGTTCTTTGGCACTATAAAAAGCAGCAGCTCTGCTGAGAGCAGAAAGAATTACAGCTGCTAAGAAACAGAGGAGAACACAAGTATAGGTGCCATAGGAATTCACTTCTGGTTTTACAAAGCTATTTGTGAGACCCTTCAGTGGAAGATGGGAAGTAGAAGGGGAACACACTGGTGATGGAAGCTGTCTATCAACTCGGAACAACACAGCCAGTGACAGGACACCTCCATCACACTCACTGAAAACCCATGAAAGCTATGCCTGCATAAAGCCCTGGCCCAACCTTTGCCAACGCAGAGGCTGAATTTAATGATAAATAAGAATGCCACCTTTTTCTCCTTTCTGTCCAAGCCTAGATCTCTTTAGTAATGCTAATAAAGGAACTATATTGTATGATTTCAGGTGAATTCCTGAGGAAATTAGTTGATACAGTCATATCATGTGTGTTTGTATAGCCTAATAACTTTCAGGTTCTATTGCAAAACCTGGTTAAAATGCCACCAGCGGAGAGGCCACAAAGATAATTAGTTCCTAGAAGTTTTCAGCAAATAGATCGTCGAGTGATGAGACTAATAAGACTTTTCATATTCTCACCATGGGTAAGGCTGCAGCATGAGAATTTCTCTCCTTTTATACACCTTGAAATCCCCACAGGAGAGAAGTTAAGAACTTCCACTTGCAGGAAAAGCTTTGATCAATGCTTGCACATTATTAGAACCCAGAAAACCCTATTACTAGGTACAAATCCACAGAAAATCAATCAAACTCCATTTGTTTATGGCTACAGGAACAACTAGCAATATCTGTCAGGCTACACCAAATAATTCATTGTATGTAAGTCAGCAAAGAGCTGACAAATAGAGGCTGCATTCATCTATAAACAAACAGACACATGACTAGGTGCACTAAAACTGGAAGGTGCTGCTGTATCCCTTGCATTAACACAACAGAGCCCACAAATATTTCATAAGAATATTTTTAAGGTAGTTTATAACTCCTTACGGATGCCATGATGCAAAGATGCCATGATGTAAAGTATCAGCAGGAAAATCCAGGAACGTTATATTCAACTCTAACAAGAAACAACTTACCTGATGAACCTGGAGTACATACGCATATTTCAAGAAATACTACATTTGACAGAAAGTTATGCTGACTAAACAAATACAGAACCATCAAGACCAAAACATAACTGTGAGCAAATATGTAAGGAAGCTTCACCCAGCACCCCAGTGCCGTCGCTTGGTTCTCACACAGAGTCCTGGGCTGAGCTGAACTGAAAGCGTGAGACAGGGCACCAGACCCGACACGATTACCATCTCAGCCCATACAGTCAAGTGTGCCCAGGTACCTCATTAACCAGCAGCTCATCAGCAAAGGGCTCTGTAAGCTGTACATGCATAAGGATTCAAACATCTTCCTGCTCTACAACCAGAAAAGCCATGATGCTACCTCCTACCTTTGACTTAGGACAGCTACATCTGCATCCTACAGAAACTGTTAGCATTTGCAAAGGGGAAGGTGTTTCCAAGAGGACCAGGCTGGGTGATGTCAGGAAGAGCGCAGGATTGCTTTCCCACTCCGTCCCCCTTTCTGCAAGCCATCAATAAACTTCAGAGGTTAGGTTTTTAATATGCCGTGACTTTGAATGGCATTACTGAGCACAGATCATATGGTCCAGTACAATAAACATGCAAAGTTCTTGAGAGGAAAACATCTCGGCATCCAGCAAGCTGTTGGATCTGGAACTATGTGCTAAATATCAGGAGGCAAATTAAAAACTGTGTGCGACCATTTTTGTGCTCTTATCACAATATTCATTAGTCAGTAGAAAAACTGCAGATATTAACACTATCCTTGAAAATTATTATATTAGAGAAGACAGTAATCAATCATCAGTGCAGTAATAAATTCTTAACTGTATGCCCTGGTTTCAGCTGGGACACAGTTTATTTTCTTCCTAGTAGGTAGTACAGTGCTGCGTTTTGGATTTGGTATGAGAATAAAGTTGATAACACACTGATGTTTTCAGTTCTTGCTAAGTAGTGCTTATCCTAAGTCAAGGATTTTTCAGTTTCCCATGCTCTGCCAGCAAGGAGGTGCACAAGAAGCTGGGAGGGATCATAGCCAGGACAGGTGACCCCAACTGGCCAAAGTGATATTCCATACCGTAGGATGTCATGCCCAATATATAAACTGGGGGGCAGTTAGCTGGGAGGGGCGATCGCTGCTCAGGGACTGGTTGGGCACCGGTCAGCAGATGGCAAGCAACTGCATTGTGCATCACTTGTCCTTCTTGGGTTTTATTTCTCTCTCTTTTTGTTATCTTCCTTTTCATTACAATTATTGTTATTGTTGTTATTATTTTAATATTATATTTTATGTCAATTACTAAACTGTTCTTATCTCAACCCGTGAGTTTTACTTCCCCTCCCTCCAGCCCCAATTCTCCTCTCCATCCCACTAAGGAAAGAGGGAGGAGTGAGCAAGTGGCTGCATTTTTGCTGGCAGGGGTTAAACCACGACAGTCCTTTCGGCCTCCAACTACAGTATTTTGGTTTTGAGAATCCCAAAGTGTTTCAAAGGCAGTTAATCAGAGCACCCTCACCACAGCCCTGGAGGCAATTTTCGTATCTGTTCCAGAGAACATATGGTGGAGCAGGAAAGTTGCAATCATCGGTGAAATGTTTGCTCAGACAGAACTAGTTTCCAGACATCTTGAATTTCTGTCTCTAATTTTAAAGATTAGACTTCTAAATACTGTCTGATGTTTGATCTTTTCTTTTAGCAGTAAACCACACTTCTAGCCTTCCTGATTGTCAGTATTGCTTTGATACAAAATACATGGTTCTTCTCTTACATTAAGTGATTATCCTCAGGATAAAATCAGGAAATTCCCTCATTTTCCTCAGAACGTAGGAAACAAGGGAACATTAAGATTTAATATCACCTCATCAGTAGTCTACAAGGCTGATAAGAAAAAAGTCTGTAAGGTTGTTACTCCGGTCTTCAGAAGCTCTTAGCCACATTAAAAAAAAACAAGGTCTTTTTACTATAATTAAACATGTTTTATTAAAGCTTTCCCTCATTTTCCTTTCTTTGCTTCTTTCCCCCTCATAGTTTTTACATCTTCTTTCATTCCTCCCTTTGATGTTTGCATGCTTTTCATACTTTTATTGAAAACATTTTGCACTATTCATTTCCACCCCACCTCCCCTCGTTTCAGAGGAATACATTTTTCCTGTGTCTGACTTTGCCTCTGCCCTCTACAGCTCATCGACAGCTCAGCGAGAGCATAGGGAACATATGCTCTGGCGACAGTGTTCATTACAAAGTGGCACATGAACAAAACACCTTCCATCTCTTCCATTTCTTTTGTCTCTCACCTACACAGTGAATGTAACCTGTTCCCCTTGATATGAAGATTTATTCAGGATTTATAAAAAAAAGATGAATCCATCCTTTCAATTATACAGTTAGTGCAACTATAAACGTTACCGTTAAAAGGAAGATAAAATAAGAGTGGCTCCTTCTTTACTTACATGTGTCTAAAGACTCATCTGAATCATCAGGACAATCAGGCTCTCCATCACACAGCCAGTGCTGGGATACACAAGTCACGCGATCACGACACAGAAACTCTCCTACGTCACATAACTGATGTTCTTCTGAAAACGAAAATGGTTTAGAATGCAATGATTAAAAATGAAGAAAAAGAAAGTGGCAGAATGAAAATGAAAAGTGAAAATAAAGTGATTCTGAAATCAGAAATCAAAGCAAACAATAGAAACAATGTGAAGCAATAATTCAATGACATCCAATACCCTTACTTAGGCTGTAGAGCCCTAACATCCAGCTGCCATGTTTCAGTGGGAGCATCCCATAACTGTTCCAAACAGACACAAACAGCATTAGCATAAGTTATCTCTATGAAATAGAATTTTAAGAAATTCTATTTTTCTCTATTTCATCACGAAGTAAATTTGTTCACTAGATAGAAATCAACAAGCTTTAACTTCGTATTTTCAGCAGGGAGGTACCCCATTCTCCCCTCCTGCGCCAGAAAATGTTTTCAAATTGTTGTTTCAAGTAATCAAATTTTCAAGGACATATTTTTGTAAGCAAAGGTCTTTTTGAATAAGCATTTATTTTTTACTATTTTTTCAGGTACTTTTATGTTTTATATAAAAACTATTTTATATTATTTTATATTTCATGCGACAAATTTGCAAACAAAAGATTTGGTTATTTAAGGTCAACACTGAAGCACCTTGAAAACAATGGCCTTAAGAAGAGGGCTATTTTGGAAGGCTGGCACACCCAAACTGTCTGCTGGATTCAACGAAAAAGTCTGATGTCCTCGAGATCAAGAGTTAATTAACTCAAGACTATTCCATCATTAATTAATGTAAAACTATTCTAACATTAATTAAAGCTCACAAAAGCCTCTGTGCAATATACTTTATTCATTTTATCAATATATAAATTACAGTAGTGCCTTCCACAAGGTTACATTGCAGGTCGCCGGGAAAAAGGTTTCTTGATTATTCTTACACTGATACAAGCGAGAAATAACCTCACCGGCATCAATACTGTTACTATGATGTAAAACCAGGTACAAATAAGGAGACAATTAACCCCAATCCCACTTGTAGATCTAGCCATTGGTCTAGTTCATACCAAAAGCCAATGGATACTGTTATTTTTTTCTTATCACTAGCAGCACGCTGTAAGTCGGTGCTCTGTACACCGCTAACTTCAGTGCCTGCTGAACCCAGTTGCTCTCTTGAAAAACCTTTGCTGCTTCAACTTGTGATTAAGTACTTCAACTTTTCAGGAAGCATTACAATATTCATTTCTTAGTCTGATATGTCAGCTCGCAATTAGCACGATAACAAAAAACCACTGTCCCTCAGAACAACTCAGCTGGCCTCCTGAACAAAATATCTATTTTGCAGACACTATATACATATTCTGTTGTCTACTCACTGTAAGATGTGTTTCTAAACGTGCTTGTAAAGCTGACTCTGAGCTTCAAAGGAAAGCTCTTACGGCACAGTTTTTGGGACATTTATGTATTATTAATCTAGGAAATAATGATAGGAACACTTTGTTAAAATTAACCTATCATTTCATATGTGCACACCTCATTTTCAAGGTCACTCTCTAAAACTGTTAATGGCCACATTTTCAAATGAGTCAAAGTTGCAACTATTACGTAGATAAGTTTCACATTGCTTAAACTAGCTACATCAGGGCTCCTGCAACTCTGTAGGAATCAAAGCATTTTTGTTATATTTTAATTCTTTGCCTTTACTTCAACAGCAAAAAGTGCTCAGTCATTTAAGCTGTTTATCTTTGAAAGAAAATGAGTGACTGTATAATTAAAAGTGGAATTTTACATGCACATGGAAGTGGTTTTGCTTAAATCTTTCAGGGAGATGACTGAAGGTCCTGCTTTGATAGTGCTTCTTGAAAAACCACCTTGGAAGTCAGAAAGAGGAAGGGAGTTTGGCAAGTTTGAGCATTTCAAAGATATACAGTAGTATGAGCAAAACCCCTATGAAGATCTGTTTAATATTTATTTTCATAATATTCTTGAAATCCACAATAAATTCCTGTTTCTTTATGGAAACCTTGTACTACAGTGTGAACCGCTGTCTTCTGTGTATTACATGTCTGTCTGTAACAGACCTGGGAATATTAAAATGAGCAGAAAACCAGTTATCTACCATGTCTACTTTTTTATACCACTGAAGAGCAATTATTTCTCAGAGGAAAAAAAAAATAACTGATATGACTAACTTGATGAATTAAAATTTGGAAGATCAAATTATTTCAAATTAGATTTTTCTAAATGTTATTTTTAATAGATTTCTGAACTGACACATAAGTGAAAAAAACATTAATGAATAAATATAAAAATGTAAAGTTGTGGAAACACTTATACAGTCCAGTTTACACAGGTGACTGGTTCTACATGAACCTACTCAATTACCTACACGCACTATACTTATAGGAAAAAACGTGATTGCTTTTTCCAAGTCCTAACTGACAATAATTGGGTAAAAGGAGAAATCAATGCTGTCATTTATGCCAAAAAGTAATACTCCAAGTCTAATTATATACTGCAGCAAGCAGAGCCCAGTGTTAAGAAAATCACATTTGCAGCTGATGAAGAATTTCAGTCTAGTTATTCAAATTTGTAAACAAACCTTACAGTGATGCCAATGAAATCACTGTGCAACGTGCAGAACTGCTCTTTTGTAGCTTTTTCGGTGCAAAGTCTGTATTAAACCCTGCCCATAAGTCCTGTGGCTGACACCAAAGAAACTCCAGCAGTAAGGGAGGAAGACAGTACAGTACAAAAGGAACGCACCCCTGTTCTGCACAGTCCTTAGCATCGCTTCCTTGGAAATGTGAAATTTGAAGCAGAGCAAAAGACAACCGTTAAAGCCACACTACCATTAATTTAAAGACCTTCCTCCTCTGCAACATTCCCTTATGTTTTCTACTTTTATCTGTAATAAAATCCCTATTCACTACTCAATGCCAACTGCCAGTCAAAACGCATCCGAACAGTGCTACTGCCAGCCCTAATGAACAGGAATCCGATGGAAACGTCTGAATAACACCATAAATGCCTGAGTAAATGGCATTCAACCAAGGAGCTCTATGGAACAGGGAAGTATCCTATCACCATGCTCAAGGGTAATGAGGCTGACACAAAAAACTGGTAGGTTGCTGATGGGAAATAAGATAACAAGCTTTCTTTTCTTTTTTTTTTTTTTTTTTGAGGAACATGGATACAGCAGTCAGTAAGCACTGTTGTAGGTGATTATCCCTTGCCTATCAGTGCACCAGGTTCTCCGAAATCTGAAGATGGTCACATGTGTCTACACAAATAAATCTTACATTTGTTCTTATTTTGGGCAAAGATTATGAGAATAGACTTACTAACTGGACATAAACAAGCTGTAAAAAGCTATTTCATACATGGCTCAGTTTTGAGCATGTGTGCTTGGAAAAAAGGCTTGTTTTCTACTTTTTTAAAAAATTGAAATAATTTAGCTATTTCCATACAATTAAATTCTTGGTTTGTATTTTATGCAACAATACAGAAATTATGGAGATCTAAGCTTTTTATCTTTTCTATCTTGAGAAAAACTTAGCAGAGTGAAAAAAAACACTGACTTATAAAATACTTTGAAAAATAGATCTTGTTTAGAATAAAGCAGCTTAATATTAGTTCAGGGTTTAATTGGCTCTGAAACTGCTTTTTCAAACTCTTTCTTTTGCATATCCATAGAATTATCTTTTTTTTCAGCTGCTATGTTTACAAAATGAATTGGACCAGTTAATCATAAACAAGCACTAATTAGTGGGCTTTTTAAAAAAAAAAACAACACACTTCCTAAAAAATAGTCATCCAAGATGGCCTTATTTTATAACTGAAGCAAACAGTTATTTTCAGTGATACTTCTCTGCACACTGTTTCCTTCTGTATTATGTGTGCTGCACAGGCAGGCTCCCAGCAGATGAGAAAATTCACGTATTTTTAACATACCAATTTTTTGAGACACAGAGCAGATGGTTAGAAATCATCTCTCTATGGGTAAATGAAAGCTTTGCCTCCCTAAGGATAGTACTCCTATCCTATGTTGCAAACACCTGGCAATGCCTCTTAGAAGGAAAGTTTCACAAAAAAGCCGGTGCCTTTGTTTTAAAGTCAATGTTTCTAGAGCCAACAATGTGCAATTTTTTTTTTTTTCCAAAAGACAGGCATATTTTTAAGAGGACAAAGCTGAAAATCTCCATTAGAAAACTAATTACAATTATAATTTATGTAATTACACTAAACTTGGAAAAACAAAATTCCATTATGCTGTTAATAGACAACGGGTGGAAAAAAAAGGCAAACAAACCAGCACACAAGACAGTGGCCAATGTCTGCCTACAACAGGAATGCTCCTAGTTTAATAAGGCAGTTGCCTCTGTAAACATGCATTCAGCTCCTAAACGATGAGGGATAAAGATCGCTCTGTGATCACATTGACTGGCAGAGGTCAAAGGTATCTGGATCCTTCTTATTTGAGGGAATGCAATTCCGAAAAGCAGGTCAACAGTGTTCTTGAAAAGAACTATACAGGAAATAACATTTATATAATTGAGTGCTTCTTCAGTTCCACCATGAGAATATAAATGATTCACTCTGAATCTAATTAATACCTGCCTTCGTCAAGGAACCAGACGCTCCGAGAAGCTGTTGTATTGCTAGAATTGTTTTTCCCTGCAGGCGTCAGCATTGTCCCCACTTTCAGAAGTCCATTGCTTGGGAGCTCTACGGATCTGCCAGGCTTTCGCTACGGTATAGGTGACCCCACCACCCCACTTAGACGGCAGTCGCTTGGTGTGCTGTCTTCTGAGCACTTCAATCTCCATCTGCTGAGAGCACCTGAGAGCCCGAAAAAGCAATTCTCCCATATGGCAACACTCTTCAAAGTGAACAAAACTCAGCCTAATAAAGTCTTGATCTGTTATAGCAAGGAGTCTGCTCATTAGGCTTTCACTAAATATTCATAAAAACCACATGTGCAAACTAATCCAAAAATCACATTCAAACAGCAGCTTCTGAATGATATATAGCACTATATGAATGAATGTTTAGGGATAAATGATCATAATTTTTAAAAGCTTTTATAAAAATAGATTAAGATTAACTTGAAGTAAGAATGTTTCATGAATTCAGTCTCATTAATTTTTGCACTTATTAAAAAATAAAAGATATTTTTACTACGGTTCAAGTGAAACAAAAGTCTTTGGAATTTTCAATTTCCTCTCCTTTTTCAAAAAGGAAAAGGGCAAGAAAAGGCACACACAGAATACGGAGATGTGTGTGCAAACATGCTTTCCTTTTCAATTTGGGAATGGCAAGATCAAGGAAAGAACCATGAAAACCATGAATTAAAAAGATAAAAACATACA
Source organism: Buteo buteo (assembly GCF_964188355.1). Taxonomy (NCBI): domain Eukaryota; kingdom Metazoa; phylum Chordata; class Aves; order Accipitriformes; family Accipitridae; genus Buteo; species Buteo buteo. The sequence goes on from NC_134175.1 coordinate 48,904,564, forward strand.
AGTGCTCAGCTGGTTTGTCCCCAGCTGCGTACCCAGACAAAACTCCTAGGAAAGAAGGGGAACTGCCTACCAAAATAGCAATTTTTTCAGAAGCAAAAGAGCAGTAAGACTAAGAAGGAGTGGAAAGGCCAATAAGTGTGGTCAGAAAACTGTAATCGAGCTGTTCATTTTCATTTGGATCCACTGGTGGCCGCACCACCTGTCCGCATGGCCAGGAACTTCTACCGATGATAATAAACCCATTCTGCCATGTTTCAGGGATATTATGCAACCAAAAACTTGCACTTTTAAGTTCTTAATTAGTTTTGCTTTGATTTTAATTAAGTTATCTTCATTACAAGAGCTTAAGAACTCAGAACTTTTTTTTTTCCCCCCCCTCTCCAAAGCCTGTTTTCCATTTGGGATTTTCTTTGATCTCTTACTGAAACATGGCAGGGTTTGCAGATTAATTTCTGCAAAATTTACTCAAAAGTTGAAAAGTATATTCCAGTAGTAATTTATGATAGAATTCATCGTATGCTAAAACCTAAATTACTGTAACTGAAAGGGAGATGGTGAGAAAGAGCATGCACAGCACTTCCTACTTATGACTTTTCAGACTTTTATATATTACTTTTCCAGCCTTTTATACCTTTTGAGTTAAATCTACATTTTTAGAGCCCAGCATACAGGAAGACATTTATGGTTTGGCCGCACTAAACTACAGACAAAATCCTCAGAATGAGTCTTGCAAAACAGTAAACAGAGTTTTACACTCAGAGTATAAAAAAATGTTATTTATTTCTGTCCTGCCCAGTTCAGTAGAATGCTGTGTTCAAAGTCAGAGAGTAAAGTTTTATTCACAGGATCCAAAAATCTCTCCTAAGATCCACCAGACCCCGATTTACGCTTCTGCAGTGCAAAGGGACTTAACCAGCTGTGGGTACATTCATATGTATGCAGCATTCCTAAACAGGAATATATATGTGTTTTATGTGTATTTATTCAGCTCCTGGCATAGTAGTTATTGCTTGCTCAGCACTTACTTATCAGCTAATTGCTTTGTCCATAGGCAAAAGCACATGCCCAGGTACCAGTCACTAAAAGCACCATGTGTTCAGTTTATGCCACGTATCTTTAAATGCCACATGCAACCTTTTCTCAGTCTGCACAACTTCCCCCTCCAACAAGGTCAGAGACATCTTGTTTAGAGTCTGGTCAGTCTTTTGATTGACATCAGACATCCTAGTTCTCAGCCCATAACCTAGTCCATAAATATTCACACTCAAATTCCTTATTGACATCACACAGCTACAGTAAAATTCTTCGTATTTGTCAGACTTGCTCAGTGCAATTATAACTTATGGATCAGGCTGAGCAAATATTGTTAGAGATCAGTATTAACAAGAAGACTAGAAACATCCACTGTTTCATACAAATCCTGAAGTATTTTTGGAGGTGGGCAGGTGATAAGTCTAGGGGCAGCCTTGTTCCCCTCATTTTTGCTCTTCCTTTGACAAAAACATATTTCCATTAAGGGGACTGACCCCGAGTCCCCTCCCGTGGATTTGAACCAGAGAAGGTTATTATTCAGCCTTAATTTGGCACACTTTATGGAAAGAGAAATCTAAGAAATACCCAGATAATGAGAAAGACCCAAATATTCCTGAGACAATTTTTACCTCATCAGCAAAGGGTCACACAATAATATGTATCTCAGCAAACTACGAAATGACATGATAATGATGTTCTCTAATGACACAAAAATACTACAGAATAGGCAGATGCCTTCTTTAATACAATAGAAAGATACTAATAGAAAAACATTACCTGTAATCTTGTCATTTGCCAATCCCTACTCCAAGTAGCCCTATACAGAAAGGAAGTTGAAGTCCCAACAATCTCACTACGAACCAGTTCTTCACAATTATCTTTTACGTCCTTGAAAACGGGACGAAACATGCAAACACCTTCCCCAGGGTGAAGTCGTCCTTCTTTCCAAACAGCTAGACTTAGACTGAATGTTAATGTCAGGATGGAGGGTCAAAGTGACCATCACTTATCCCTCTACGTATGAAGAATGACAAGCCCCAAACCAGAGTCAACAACGTGCCCCTTCAGCTGCTGACAGCTAGACAGTGCCAGGGTGAACGTGAGCAAAAATGCTCTCGTTTGTGGAAAGCCCTTAAAGCACCGAAACAAGTCTTCTCTCTTTCCCATGTCACAGAACAAAATGTCTTTGAAGAAACCATTTATATAGCAAGTGAAAGCCTCTGAGCCTCTCCACCTTGGTCTGTATTATCATAATGAGTTCATAATATTATCATCGTTTCATTTGCTCTGGTGTAAGCCTCGTTGTCAGGAGGAAAAGGTTGCAACAAAAGACTTAAAAAAAATTTACATAAATGAAAAATTAGACTTTATACGGAATTATGAAGATCTTGACAGGAACCTTCACAGGACACCCAGGAGCACATATATGAGGATGCTATCTGCTTCCTAGTCCAAGCATATACCTTGATAAGCAACACAAACTTTCACATGCAAAAGAATTCTAGGAGAGACGACACGCATAATACATTTTTATACACATACATGCTTGCTGCTTCTTCAGGAAGCTCAGTGGAGAAAAGACTACGGCTTTCAGCCAGTCCCAGGATCAAATCTCAAAAAGGTCTGACAGACAAACTCCTGAAAAGCAGAAGAAATGAGCAGAAGGATTGGGACTGAGAACAAGTCACCCTGAGCCGATTTCAAACCCAGTTCGACGCAGTGTGCCACTTTCTGTGCCTCTAAGCAGGACTTCAATTGAATCTTTTTCATCTACTATCCGTGTTGGCTGTTTTAACTTAGATATTTCCAACTTACACTTTTAACTTCGCTAGTTGTAAAGCTTCCAAATTTAATTGTAATGTTTTCACGGCAAAATTGCTTCTTTTTCTTAAAGTAGGATGGAATCCCAACTTGAGACAAATCATTTAAATAAATGCCATACACAGTATTTTCTCTTTTGAAAGCTGAAAACATTCATTATATAGCTTATTACAATACCTTTGATAAGTCCTCTGTTGAGCAGATGTTCTATCATTGTGATTTTTCGCACACTAACGTTTTTAGCAAATAATGGAAGATAATTAATTTAGATAAATTTCATATATCAAAGGGTAATCAATGATGCCATTGTTTTAATTCAGTAGTTTTATTACTGTGTAAAACATAACAAAACCATTTCCTTTAAATTTTTTTGAACTCCAATAGAATGACATCTGCCCATGCAAGGAAGGAAAAGCACATACTAAACTGTTGGAATATTTTAAGATAACGAGAACACTGTGGGAATAAAAAAAAATTCTGCTCTGTTTATCACCGCTTTGAATAAAAGTAAAGTTTTAAGTTCTCTTTTAAAGTGTAGATAACTTCATGAAGGAAAGATACAGCTAGGTAAGATGTAGGTAATTCAGATGACTGTATAATGGGAAAACAAAGTTATACTTAAAAGAGCAGAAAAAAGAACTGTAACCAGCAAGTTATCTTAAAGGACGAAAAAACCCAAAGCAGTATGGAAGGAATTATAAAGTATCGGAACTGAATTGAACTGTCTTCTTTGCTTTCTCTTATATTTCCCTGAAGGAGGATGTTGAGGCTATGTTATCATCGGTGGCTGATTTGCTTGTTTGCTTCGTTTTAGGACTCAAGGACAAATTTTGTTCCTTTTGCCAAAAGTTACACTTTCAATATTGTACCAGATAGCTTAATCCTGAAATCGTACAGTCTTCCAGCGACTAAATGGTTTGTTCAAGAAAAATCCCAAGAGCTCGTATGCTCTATTACTTCTATCGGATTCAGCGTGCTTTTCTCCCTTCCTTCCCACCCGCGTCCTTTAGAAACAACTGGGAGTCACCAGCGACCTCAGAAACCTCAAAACACACAGGACTAGCAGTGACCCCGTGAGCTTACCCAGCCCAGCCCCTTCAAAGTAAACCACAGCCTCATTTCCTAAGGCCTATCTAGCACACAGTTATCAATGCAGTTCTTCAATCCTGCAGTGAAATTTCTGTCCTCCTTAGCTCATCTCTTCAGTACTCAGCTACTCTTACGGAGAGAATATTTGCCGTAACGGGCAGCCTAGCTGCCATTACAGCAATCAGATAATATTTACCCAGCTCTGAACTGCCTCTAACAGCTCACACCGAGGCGCAGTAACACAGGGCTATCCATCTTCTCTACCCACTCTTTTGTCGTTCCATTGCCAATCATTTAATACTAACTGCTCTGCTAACCATGATCAGTGTCACAGAGATAGCGGCCGAGCTTGATGGATAGCAAAGCTTGTTTTTATCCCGCAGCGATTAATGTAACGGGCTGGGGGAGACGTATGGAAGAACTTGCGACCTGCACACAATTTAAGTACATGAATATAGTACGTAATGACATGGAAGATGACAAGACAGGAGAAGCGAGAACCAAACTCTTGGAGAAAACCTTATCAAAAAACAATAAACATTAAGATATTTTTGCAGCTAGGAAGGAAGCCGTGTCCTACCATAGCCTCGTCGTCAGGAGTGGCAAGCCTGCTGTCACTAAGCATATCTCAGAATGATCCCACTTAAAATGACATGAAATAATGATGAACAGGTTTCGATAGCAGATGGAAGCCTATTACATAATTCAATTTTAATGACCAGAGAAGTCTTAAATACAAAGGTTTTGTTTTGTGCACCAAGAGATTTATACGAAATGAAAGAGCCAAATCTGCTACTGTAAGCAACTACATATGTTTAATACATGTTCATCTTATATTGGAATAATTAATCTACAGGGAAATGGGGTTACAGGCTGTAAGTTACCCTTATACTAAACTCAGTGATTAGAAGGATGAAAGAACTAGCAGAAAACCAAACTAAAACTCCTTTATAAATATAGTCTACATAAACAGCTAAAAGAAGAGTCTTGTTGCCAGGTGTAAGTAACCAATTCAAATTGGATACTGCATAACTTTAATACCAAAAAAGCTCAGAACAAATATTAAAAATGTGGTAGTAACAGTGGAAACCTGCAATTAAAAAAAATTTAAAATTTACTCCAATCCTACAAATGGCTCCATATTTATGCTGGGCCCTACTGAAGTCATATCCATTATTTTAAATAACTCAAACCAACAGTTCTAAGTTAAATTGTAAGAATTAAGTCAATGGCACACCAAAGGGCCACCTAATTTAGGCTTAATTGCAATTAACAGTCAGGAAAGTAGTTAAAATTGTGATCTTCTGCAGTTCAGGTCTGCCTTTTTTGATAGCATGATCCAAGACTGATAATTTAAGGTGTAATCTAGAAATGTATTCATTGAATAATGATTTTCACACCACTAGAGAACAATGTATAGTGATTTTAGCTGCTGCTGTCAGTATGCCTTGAATGTGAATATCTGAGTAGGCAAACATATTATTTAGAGGTAGGGAGATGTAATATTTAGCAAAAAGTTACTACTAGAAAATTTTAAATTATATTTACAAGGGCAGCTTGTACACTGTCTAAAACGGCAATGTTACAAAGAAGGATCACATCAAAATAATGGATGGACTTCCTATCTGAAGTACCTTTCTGCTTTGTGAAAATATAGACAACATATATGCATATTGCATCACCTGGAACAGCACAGTGTCACCCGATTACCTACAAACAAGTTTTGAAACTACCCCTGCTTGGATTTATTATCCCACAGAGGACAGCGGGAATAGCATTGGGTGAGTTATGTGAGCCTTGAGTAACGACACGCAGGATTAATGAGCACATATGCCCATTTGCTCCTTGGAAACAAGAAGGAAACAGTCAAAGCTTTGACAGTAGGGAGAAGAGTTGAGTTGATAAAAGGACGAGAAGACCATCACAGGCCTCAAGTATGGACCGATAACAAAAACTTTTATTTTTAAAGCAAACGAGGAATTGCTCATCTCTGACGAGAGCTCTCTTGCAGGAAGGAGCTCTCGTCTTAGGTTGCATTCTAGGACTATCATCGGTTCATCATGCAAGGAAAGGCACGTACTATCACTCTGAATTATTTAATGTTATTTAAAAAATCATCATAAAAATGCATTTATTAAATGTTTTGACATTAACATCTTCTTAAAAAAAATCAATCATATACTTAAGTATTTAATTATTCAAAGGCAAGCCAACACCAAAGAACTGTAAGTTTAGATAATTATTCCTTTGGCTTATTAAGGTGAAATTCTATTATCCTTCATAAATGTTAACTTGTATTTTTAAAAAAATACTGTAGCAAGACAGATATGAAAATAGATATAAGAGGAAATAAAGACAATGTTTGATACAGTGTTATCAAGCAACTTTGTAGAGAGAATAAAAAAGAAGTTTAATGCCAAATAGTCACCTGACAAACCAAAAAAGCCCCACGACCTTATGGAGGTAACATTTAATTCAAAGGCAGTGTTCCTATGGGAAGACTTACATCAGCTATTGCTTTTTCAGATCCCTGCAGTCCCTAAGGCTATTTGTGTCACACAGGATGGTCAAGAGGATGATGGAAACAGTCAATTAAAAAACTAAAGACAGCATCAAAACAGAATCGATATGATGGTCTGCATGGTCCCACACACGTGCTGAAATTTTTAGTTGTACGGAAACCAAGGATGAAATAATTTCATTTTTAACATCACTGCTTTCTTCAAACTGTCCTCGTACGTGAGGATTGAAGGGTGGCCAAGGCAATCCTAACTTTTCGAAAGTTCCACTGCAGTCACGGAAATCAGGCTCATAAGCCTGATGTGCTGAGTAAGGAGTTAGGGCACACCTGAATAAATATGACAGACCACAGCTTTTGCAAGGGAAGGTCCCACCTTACAACAAAACTGGCTAGAGGACAACCATCACAAACTCAGGCTCCTCTTTCCCCTACTCTCTTCTGTCCAAAAATATTTTCAGTTACCTTTGAGACTTTCCACGTGTGGGGAACAGCAATTAAAATTCAAGCGATGGCTAAGGAGACAGGAGAGGAAACCAAGAGCTCCACATTCAGCAAAAATTGGCTAGCTTTAAATAAAAACCAAGAAAAGACATCCTCAGGTAGTAAGCTCAGGATAAAACCTGCAGATATCATCATTTTAGCAGGTCAAAAGGATGATCGATATTTAACCTTTGTTAGCAATAACCAGATCTCACTTCAGCAGGAGGGGTGCTGAGGATTTTATCACCAGCTTTGCTAGCTGCTGGGATGGTGCTAAAAAAATTATGCCTTGGTTTTACCACACATAAAGGGGAACAAAGACTCTCTTTTTCACTGAGCTACTTTGGCTCTAAATACTTATTACTGCTTACCTTTAAGTGATTTCATCCATATCGAAGGTGAGCCATGCCGTATACTGTAAAATACATAAAGTCTTGTAAACTGTCACTTTTTTGACAGTATTGCCACAGTCGTTCCCAGCTACCTCCAGGTGATGGGAAAACATATGCTTGAACTATCTCTGCTGGGACTTATTAAACAAACAGTATGTTCTGTAGATTAAACCATAATTAGGTATGATGTCAGTATTGTAAAAGCGCAGTAATTATGCCCCCATTTGTTCTACTAATTTCCTCAGCACTAAAAACGTGAATGCTCACAGGCTAGCATGAAACTGGTAGTTCACAGTTCAGAAGTCTCCTCTCTTCTGATGGGTAAAAATACTTCTGTAAAACTAAAAAAGCCAGCAGGTTCCTCTGAATAAATTTTATTATTATTATTTTTTAAATTTAGACACTTCATGTGACTTTGGATCAGGTCATAAACAAGGAGCTCTCATCTCTCTATGTAGTTTGGACCACTTTGTAGAGTTAAGTAGCACTCATCTTTATACAATCTCCTCCCTTGAGAATAGAATAATAGCAGATGCCTACACAGAAAAAACAATATTAGGAAGCATGTATTTTTAGCAACTTTAATTATATTCTAGCAGCAGGAAAGAAAGATATGCAGAACCATACAACCAGGCAATTCTCCCCAGAAGACAGACGCAGCTTTGGAGCTCCACAGCAGAACGATTTCACTTGCGACTGATTTCAAGTCAGGGAATTACCGAGAAGGCTGTTTCTTTGGTGCTGCGCTAGTTATTCTTTGCAGCTGCTCTACAGAATTTCAGTGACTGGGCTAAATCACTGAAGCAGACACAATCCTTACGATACCTCAGAAACATACGTGTACATGCACACACTCCAGAAAGAGGTGGTTTGGCCTGATCTATGATCACAGTAATAACAATACTTTTTAGTTCATTTTTTTTTTTATTTGTTTGGTTTTTTGTTTGTTTTTTTTTAATGGCACAATATTTCTAAGTTTCCCCCAGCTGGGGATTCATTAAGAGCAGTCCACTATGCTTTAGGACACAGGCAAAAGCAGTTTTACCTCTCAAATCCACTGTTGCTGAGAAGATGCAGACCTGAATGCCAGCCAAGATTGCACAATATTTTTAATATGTATCCTAAGCAACTGATATTCCAGCCATATAATGATCAAAATAACATGGGGGGGGATACAAAGAAATGGGGTTTTGAAATAACTCAGCAGATGAACTCAAGTAACTTCTTTCAATACACTACCAAAGTAGGTTTTCTGGGAAGTAGGCTGAAGGAAAGACACAGGACAAAACATTCAAAATCACTACTGCTGCTGATTACATGCAATCGTTTTTTCATTATACCTATTACTTTTGCTGTATGTAAGGTGTGATGTATAATTTAGATTTCTTTTAAGATGCAAGTGAAAAAAGAGTTTCATCCCATTTGTAAACAACAGATTTTCCTGCTGCAAAGTCTGTACTTCTCACCAAGCAGAGCAAATAACCGCATAATTTGATAGAAGCTCAGCTTAGGAAATATTTACATCACAAAGGTAAATGTTTAGTGCCATATTAGTTTAGGGGGAAATAAAGCCTCGTATGCTGAACTACGAAGGGATGTGTTTGTGGAGCTGCAGGAGGGCATCTGCTTTGCCTCAGTAAGAGCCCACGCTGCTGCCTCCGCCACCAGCACAGACAGCGGCAGCTCCCACCCAGGGGCTGCTATCTGGTTTTTAAGATACACAGATTTTAAACCTGTAATAGGAAATTACTACGGTAGCAAGCAATAGAGCAACCCGTGCATGTTGCCTTTTCAGGGTGGACGTTATCAGCATAGACAAAATTACACCTACACTAGAGACTTCCTATTGTAGAAATAAAAAACTGGTGAAAGAAACCCTTGCTCAGAAAGGCATTGCTTTACAGAACAGCATTTAAATGCATGAGTTTTACAACCCCTATTAAAATAAGTGTTAATAAACCCCATACACTTAAAGCATATGAATACACACTCTTGCGGGCGTAGTTACCACAGCTTCAGGAACCAGGACCAGAAGTAAATGCTCTCCAAGCGTGCAGCCCACTCGCAATACAACCCCCGTGAGGAGGAGGACGCAGGAGGCATTTGCTGCAGCGCAGCTTTGGTGTCTGGCTCCCTCCCAGGTGCTGCGGTGTGCGCGGTCCCGAGCACTTCAGTGGTCACCGCGATCCGGCGCTATCTTCAGGGGAAGTATCCGTGAAGACTCCTTACCACTCAGAACAATGTTTTAGGCTGAAACGTAAAGAATTTAAAGCCTGGCAATCAATAACCCAGGCAGAGGTCTCTTGCACGACGGGTCTTAACATTTTACAGTGCCATTAACACATCCCTGTGCACTTCAAGACTGAACCTTGAAGTACTCTATAATAATCAAGGAGGATTATAATGCTGACTGTAAGTTCTTAGCAAATGAAGCTGTGCTCACTCAAGAATATTTTTTGTCTAAGACTGCCAGGAACACATGCTCTGCTATATTCAACATGAGACCCTTTGTACATTACTGTTGGGGCCAGTTCAAGCACCAGCTCTTATAAGCCAACTCTTAGAAAGCTTCCCTCACACACACCAAAAAATAAAAAATAGAAAATAAAATTAGTACTTATTTTATGCTAACAAAATCATTTACAGTATTAACTGTTCAGGTCATCACTTGAAGTCTTGTGTACTAAATATTTAAAATATTTTATTTCTTAAAAATAATAGCAACAGCTGATATTATGGTGTGATGGTTAAAAAATATTAACTTAAGTTTCACTTACTGTATTTGCAGAACAAATACAAGCTTGAATTAGGGCTCAGGGAATGGAATATTTAGATCGTGTAATCTAAATATATCTCCCAGGGAAAAACAATTAATTATCTTTGTTACTGCCACTACTGCTGAGAACAGCTGCAATTCCTGGCTTGCCAAGTTCACGTCATTGAGGGTTATTCCTATTAATATCAATTAAGATCTAAACTGTTTGAGTCTCTTCAATAATGATGCTCAAGTAGATTTAAAGTGCCATTTCACAGAAAGTACACCTGTAGCAGAATGGCGGCACCTATTCTTTTTTATCTAAAAAAAATATTAAAAAACAGAGATAGAGCTCCCTGAAATGTGTTCAAGCACCGGTAACTAAGGCACACCAGTTCCTAAGACAGCTCCAAAGACCTGTGTATTTACTTCGACTTAAGAAGTGTGGTAAAAAACTTGTTCCTTAATTGAATCGGAGATACTATTACACCATCACTTACGGACTGCAATTAAATCAGCCTGTGAAGTTGTGTCAAACTGTTATTAAGCGCGTTGTGCGACTTCACTGCTGAGTGCACTTACAGACCATCACGGCTGGAAGAAAGTCCTCCCTTGCCATCTCAGCTTTGCTTTTCATCTACCTAAACTCCGAGATGAGCAGAGAAATGACTCTTCTCACCTTAAGAGAAGCCCATGCTTTCCCTTACGTAGCTTTTGACTTTTGTTCCGATGGCTATTTTAAGTTATTAAAGTATGTATTTCTCATTAAGCCATTGTGGGCTGATTAGTATCAAGAACAATTAGCACCTTGCAATGAGTTTCTTTAAACTATAAGCAAACAAGTTCAAATACCAGAAGACCGATACTGATTGAACTAAGTCTAACTAAACTGAGGCTTAGGAATTAGTAAATTACTAAGTTTTCATCATTTACTTTCTACTTGACTGATAACAATACAGGACATTTTTTTCCCCATCCAATCCTACCATATGTTTCAAGGACACTTTTTAAACTTTTTCTTAGATTCATTTTCTGCAATGGCATTAAAGAATAAAACAACACAGCAATGGCTTCAAAGATACTTCCAAAGACCGCATTGTGAGACTGAAGTAATTTATGATGGGTTAGGAGGAAACATTAGGTAAGGTCCAGCAGTATACATAGGATGTTTTGAAAGCTGCTTTGTGCATGTGCACAAAGAAAATATTTTTTTCTGTTATTTGCTGCCTAGTAATAATCACTATCATAAATATAACGAAAGTTTAAGCAACACCAAGTGTTAAATCCTGGAAGACAAAAATACCAGAAAAAAATCCAAGAGATTTTAAGGGCAATTTGACAAGAAAAAGAAAACCTGTTTCATTTTGAAGAAAATCACATGTTATCACCAAGGACAAAAAGAGTATTCCAGGTAGAAGACATGAATATTGAAGAAGACCTAAGGTGATGAATGCAGCTGAACACACAGGGGAAAACTTCTTTTAAACTCATACCACCTGTATAAAGAGATTTTGATGATCTCTTGAGACATGCATTAAAATGACTGGGTATTTGAAAGTATTTTGGAAATCTGCCTATTGTGGAAATAGAAAGAAGATGACATTGTAGTATTGCAGTTGATCAAGCCTTTCACAATTTTGAAGCCCGAGATAAAAATCAGAATAAAATAGGATAAGATGCTCTAGTCACGCAATATTTTGTTCATTGCTTTGCTAAATGGACCGAGGACTTTTTCTATCATTATTAATAGAATTTGACAGAGAAGATGGTAAGTCAAATATAGGTGGTCATGACTTTCCCCAAACCTCCAGCTGGGAACACTAATGTGTTTTAAGCAGTCACCGGCGGGGGCAGAGGGAGGCCTCCTGAGGACACGCCAGGTCAGCTCTATCTCATGGCCCGAGCAGCCGAAGATTCAAGGCTCTGTTGAGATCCCTGCACACCGTTCCCGTCATCCCCGCGGACTGAGCCATAAACATGCAAACTGTCTACGTTATGCTTCACAAAAGAAATAGTTTTTAACCTCTCTCGGCCATTGGCTTACATTTGCCAGTCGGATCACTTTTTCTCTTTCCATCTCCTGCTGCGTTGATGGAGATCCACATCAGAACAGCGTTTTACCCCAGCCCGGACCTCGGGCGGCACTTTCCCTTGCCTTTGTTCGATCAGAAATATCACACTGTGAATCCATTTGAGCTAAAAGGGGCACGACACAATGCAGTCTGAGGAGCGGGGAGGTAGAGCCGGGTCCGTAGCTTCCCTCTTCTGGCGGACGTGTGACCGGTTTAACCTCCCATGGAGATTTATCTGCCGTTCCAAATGAATTTTACCTTCTGCAGCAGAAAGACTTGTGTATGTGAGCACTAGGGAGGAAAAGTACAATCTCACGCTTTACAAAGATGAATGAGTTACAAATCCATGTTTCCAGAGAACTCTTCCAAAATGCACTTATTTTACCCCAGAAAAATCAGGCCTTTAAAGCTTTTACTGAACATTTGCAAGAGAAACGCTTTTCATGGTTTCACTCCCCTACTGTGCCTGACCTCAGCAAGGACAACAAAAGACATTATTTGGTCCTCATGGTTTTCTGCATTGGCCAAAACACATCACTGGACACCATCTCCCTTCACATTTCTACCAAGTGACGTGACTGATGCCCCAGAAAAGCTGCCGGGAGGAAAGAAGTCTCTCTCATTTGAAGAGGGAAAAGGCCAGCAGTACCATGGGACTGTTGTTAAGGAAGCAAAAACGAGATGAAATGATGTTGGAGATAAGACAGACAAGAAAGAGATGAAAATAGAGACAACCAAAAAATATTAAAAATTATCAGGATGAAGGCAAAACAACGAGCAGCCCAAGGAGTTACTAGCTTGTGTGAAATGTCTTTTATATGCTTAGAAACTTGACCTCTGCACATCCAAAATCCGTAGAGGAACAGGTGAGTCAGAAGGAACCTTTTATCAGTGCTACACTGCGTTTGCATCAAGTAGACAGAGAAAATAACCTTTGAAACTGAAGTCCTATTCATCATTCAAAACCAAATGCAGTATCGCTCCTGTTTAACTCAATGCTGCTTCTAATAAAGTGGTTTAGACTCACTTTATTGGCTTACAAGTTAATTTTTATTCTGATCAGACTCCCTGATAGACACTGTTGTGCTTCCTCATCTTGTCAAGAGAACACAGGACCAAGACAATCTCAAGGCTGACATTTCAGTACATAATAGTACATTTATCGTTCAAGAGCAAACGTTTTATTTAAAAGATATCCCAACTAGCATCCTTGTGCAGGTAAAAACCCTTCTAAGTTTTCCTAATCATGCTTTGGTCAAACACCACCAACATAAAAGAGACCACTTCATGAAAAATTCCTATTTTTCCCCCAACCCCGAAGGTAACTGCTTTAAGCACTGCATAAATTAAAATTCAGCAACACTGATCTTAACCTAGATAGCTACTTTACATAACTTAGAAGTGATGAATAACAGAAATCTGCAGAACTGCAGAGATTATAAAAAGTCATTTTGTGAGTGTTGTAAAAGTAACAACCTCTTCAAATAAACTCAAGTCCATTACATTTTTGCCTCACAGGACACAAGCTAACATTTTTCGCTTTCTGCATTTTCTATTATTTTTCAAATAGTTCATGAGAAATTGTTATCATTTTTCATAATCTTTGCTCAGGCTTTTCCTCCTCTTGGCATGTAATTATATCATTAACCCAGGCAGATGCCCCTTCCCTGAGTTTTCTGGTGAACTTTCCACAGGACATAAGAGCACTAAGCTCTATTTCTGCTTGCAGTAATGCCACATTGGTATCATACAACTACATTTCTATATACAAAACTCATTCAGGCACAACACGAAGTCTAACTTTTTCCTTGAGTATTAGTCCACCCACATAAATAATTAAGAATTCCAGCTTGCTGAAATATGATCGGGGGAATAAAGATCACCAAGAGAAGAGATCAAGTGAAATTTGTCTAGCAGAACGAAACAAAGGCTGAAGGGAGTATCTCCGCCATATATGAAGACGTTAGAAGAGACACAGGAAAAAGGAATGTTTATACAGGTGTCCTTGTGCATTAGTATCTAGACGGGCTATGATTTAATGTAAAGAAGGTTAGAAAAGCTAGATTATGAGAAATTTTCCCTAATGACCAATAAAGGCATAAAATAAAATAAATTACAGTGGAGCTTAAAGTTATGAATGGGATATAAAGCTGTTATATGTAATACATTCCCAACATTCCTGATCCACAGAGGACAGGCAGTTTGACCAAAACTTTCCATAGTCCATTCTAATCAGGATGTTTATACTTTAATTTAATGTGTTTACTCAGAACTATTACCAATAGCATTTTGTCACAGCGTTACAAAGACCAGAAGCTGGCATCAGCCAACTTGCATTTGAAAACAGCAGCCAAATGAAAAGAATAACATTACCGTGCTGTGCCCCTTTAAAAATCTCTGTCCTCCACTTAATTGCAATGACCCTAAAGTAATAAGCATTTCCTGGAACATACAAAGTATTCTTTTTTGACAAGGACAGAATATATTTGTTTCCCAAATTAGGTGGAATCCTACAGATGTTGGCATTAAGTGTACTGATGGGAATCATGATCATCTGTCAGAAAAATGTATAAATCCTTTGGGCTCTATAACAAGTTGACGACATTCCTGTGAAATATTAACTAGGCACAATGCAGACATTGACATTTAACTCTGTATTTCCACTGGATTTTTTCCGACTCATCATTGCTCTCTCCAGTCTTCTCAGGCTCCGTATTTTACAGAAATGACCATATGTTTAGATTTGTATTTGATGACATAACTGCAAAACTGCAGTGAGCAAGCAGCTAGAGCTCTGCATGTTAGCTGTGTTGTGGCCACAGAGCTGAAAAAACCTTCTGCAATGCAGTGAAAACCACATTAACAACTTCCAAATCTTAGCAATGAAATGGGTATTTATATTGTCAGCTATAATAGAAGCATGAAACAAGGCAGCCCTTAACATAAACTAGGTCCCTCTGTTAACTTTTACAAAAGTAATAGAGGACACCATAAATTTGAATTTAAGTTTCTGGTTTCAGTGGAGAAGAGGAGTTGGCCTTTCTGTAGATCTATCATCATTTACGACACAGCGATATGGTAAGTCAGAAACTTCATGAATGTTTTATGAAGTTGTAGGTGGTAGAAAACTGTTTCTTGCTCAAAAGAGCAAAAATTAGAGTTAGAATCTTTTTCTCATCAAGAATTCCTTCAGGAACCCAAGGACCCTCCTCTTCATTAAAAATTTCACTAGAAGCGGTAAGCTTTCCACATACCTGCAAGATGTTTCACTTTTTGACAAACAGGTTTTTTTCTGATTAAGTCTACTTAATTGAAAAAATTGCCAACAGCAGCCTCTGAAATACTCAAAAGAGAACATGTTCAAGGTACAACAGCATGAGATGGGCAAGGGGGATTTAACAATAGCTGCAAGTATCTGTCCTGCTGTCTCACGTGCAACTCGTGAGATTTTCCCTTCAGAAGAGCTCCAGAAGATAACAAGTCATCAGACACAAGACGATAGTTCACTCTTGAATCACAACACAGCTTTTTAAGGCTTTCCGCTCCTGCCAATCTTAGCTGAGGATGTAAATGTAGTATTTTCACGGCACTGAAGAAGCCCTGGGAACTTTTGCCCTCTTCGGGTTGACCTCCAAACTAGGAAAGCCAAAGAAACTAACTGAAACTGAGACATTAACTGAAACCCTCTACTGCAGCTGCACATTGCTTCCCACTGACTTCAAGGCTTCATCCCCTCGCCTGTAGAGCAGCACGGATCAGATCTGCCCTGTGCTGCACTAGTGAAACCCTGGTCTAAAAGAAAAATCATCCCACTGAGCTGAACAGTGCACAATTCCACACGACAACGAAGCACCTGTAGATATTGGTAGTATTTCCTTGGACACAACTCCCACCTGGGTGACTCTTTTGGCAGTGTAAGATCTGCAGCACCACCTTGGTATCAAACTTTTTTTGTAAAGACCAGTCACACACTTACAAGCCACGTAAGGAGTAAACATTATACAGGCAATAAACAAATAAAGTGGAGATGGCCAGAGAAGCAAATGGAACCTACTCCCTCACAATATACAGCACTGTGGCCATGGAAATGCTTTCCAAAGTCAGGATAACGACATTGGGTGGGTCTGTGGGCACGGCGTGCCATCCTGCCAGCCCCAAGGAGCTGGGGACCCTCGGGCATCTCCGAGCTGTGCTGGAGATACAGGCTTGCTCGTCAGGTTCCCCCATACAGGGGATCGCTCCATGCAGTATTTGGAGCACTTGCAAATTTCTGCTTAAATTGCTTCTCTTTTTCTGTATTTTTAACTTTTGAAACTGTTAATAGGCTTTAAGATTACAACTGAAACCAAAGTAAGCATTTTAACCTTACTAGTGTTTTTTTAAAATTTCTTTATATACTAAGCTAGGAAATACCTGATTTTCTTCAAATGCTACAGAAAGCCAAACTTCAAAATATTGCACGGAACAAAACTTCTGTCCTCTGCATTCTTCTCATCAGAATATTAAAGTAATTAAAACCCATCCAGTGGAGCTAATTATCATTTCAAGAGAAGCAGAGCCAAGATTCAAGAAGGGAAGTGCTATTAAAAAAAAACCAAACATACAATCAACAAAATCTTGTAGTCTCTAGAAAAAACATAATTGGTCTAACTTGATGTAGATGTACATTAGTTCTTGGATGCAAAAAGCAAAGCTTGATTACAGCAGCAGAGAAAGCTGCCATGATTATCCTAATTAAAAATTTGCCAAGTTATTTATAGTATAATACAAGGAAATGACATTCATTATCCTATAAACTATTCAACAAACCATTAAGCACTGTAATAAAATCAATTGGTAAAAAGAGGTGCAATTATATTTGTACTCATGTAAACTCCTTAGTGAACTAAAACCAAAGCATCGCTCAGGCCCAGTATTCTTTATACAAGCAGTGCAGAGGTGTTTGAGAGACTTAGAAATATAAAAGTATCTCTTAATTAGCATGCTAACAGTTGTTTAATCAATTAACTTCCAATTCAGTAGCCAATCACCAATTACACGTCAGGTTTGCAGAGCACTGAGTTCAGAAGAAAAAGAAATTTAAAAAACGCAGTTACTGCTCAACAAAATATAAATAAAAGTTTAAAACTATTTTACCACCTTTAAAAATGTGTTGATTTATTCTTAATTAACTGATGAAGCAGCATTCTGAAGTCTTTCTATCACTACACACACAATTAACTCATAAGCAATCAAGGAAATTAGAGGAAAATTAGAAACAGGATTGTCATAAAGCGTTGATCATCTACACCTGCAATACACATCTGCTGGAATTTAACTTGCATTATGAAACAACTGGACCAGCCTACTTTATTTTTTTTAATATTTTAAGCACAACATTGTCCACAATCTGGACTGTTCAAGTTAAAGAAAATACTAGCGCTATAGGTCAACCTTTCAGATTCATGGTAACAGTGGGAACCAATTTAGATGAACTGGAATACATTTCACAAAAGTACAAGCGAATATGCCATAATTTGCCAACACGTTTCCAGTGCCAATCCTATTTAAGCCCATTTAGAAAGGCATGACACTACTATCCTATCAGTTCTACTGCCTTATCAATTTCTCAAGCTGGAAAATAAAAGTTCACCACCCTTATCTCTATCAGCATGTCCTACATCAACTCCTACACCCAGCCTGGGACTGACCTTTGGCTACGCTCACGGAGAGCTGCTACCTGCCAAGGTTTGCTTTCACGTCAGCTAAGCCGGAGAGTAATCTCTCACCGATTCACTTGGTATGAAGTGCAATAAAATAAATAATATTTTTTTCAGGCTCAAAGGTTGGTTAAGCACCTGCAAAAACAAAATGAAGTTTTGTGGGTTTGCCAACTTATATATATATTTTGGAGAAGCAATTAGTGTCTTCAAGGCAGCGTGTTAGCGTAAGGAGAACTCTGTGCTTTGATCTCATTAGTGAGAATGAATCACGACTGGAATTCACCACGGTAAATAAAACCAGGAGACTAAGCTCAAATCCATTTCTCCTACTGCAGAAAAACAGGAGACTGTATCTAGGACTTCTTCACAATAATGTACATTGCTCTGCAGATTCATCCTTTTGTCTCTTAAGATGAAAAATAAAATACAAACATAGCTATATTTTAGTATTTTTAAGTAGCCTATCTTTTCCTCCTTTGTTCCAAGAGCAAGTATAGTAGAAGTTTGTACCATAGCTTATGCCTGCTTAGTCCTCTGAATACAAGATGCAAATTATTGTATTATTGTGCACCCTCTCACACACATTTGCTAGAGACTTCAAGATGAGCATTACCCCAAGTGTAAATTCAATTGACAAAAATCCATTAGTTACACAACTAAATCTAACACTCTGTATTGAGGGTATAAGGCACCCACAAACACCAGCTCTCCCCACCTTAAGCACGTACCACGCATGGTACGAACCACCGGCATTCGCTGGCAGCGAGGCATCGCGACGCAGCGCTAAGCAGAAAGATCACTGGAAACCTGTAGTTGAAGCTCACAGAAACAGCTGTTTTCTCTCTGGTAATGTAGAAACTAAGTTTCACATCACTCACTCTCTCTCGAGAAATACGAGCAATGAAAAATCCAGTTTGTCCCTCTGCTTTCGGTCTCCAGCTGAGAAAAGGGACATCTGTTTGGGCTGAACACCCCCTACCAGCTGACAACCTTAAAAACACTCAGAGGAGCAAACACCACAAAGAAAATTTTGATGGCTTCTTTCTCCATTTTTTAATATTTCTTCCCTTACAATAAGGGGTTTGGGGTTTGGTTTTTTTTTTATTCCCAGTGTACGCTCAAGAGTGAACATGAAGAATTTGTACTCATATTAGAGGAGAAAAAACCCCAAAATCTAAAAGCAACAGGTCTTCCCACTTAGTTGTGACGTCCTTCAGGTTTACAAAGCAAGCAGTGATGCATATACATGCTAGCAGAACAATAATTAGGAGGGGGAACCATTCGGTGTAAGAAATGGAGGCACCAGATTTAGAAGCAGGTTTACAAGTGAAACCAGCAGATAGCTTCAGACCCGCCTGACCCCCCCTCAGGGAGATATCTGCTACTCGCCTCCAACAGCAGCTCCCCCCTTCCTCAGCGCCCCAACAGATGAGTCGGGCACAAGGACCCAGTTATAAAACTGTTTTCCTTCCACAGAATTTATGGATCTTCCACTAAGAATTACCGAGCAAGTTCTTATATTTATATATACACACACATTTCCATTACAGCTGAAGGTAGGTGACCTAGAATAGTTCAGTTCGGAAGGACCCACAACCATCATCTACTCCAACTGTAGTATAACAGAACCATGACCATGTCCTTAAGTCTCCCTAACGCACAGCCAGTGATGGACTTAAAGGAGCAGGATTTGGCCCTTCAGAGTGAATCAGTGAGGTTTTGCATTTCTTGCCATGCATTTTCCTGCGTGTATTTCAGCTTCGTGTCAGCTCATGTGCCGACAGCGCT
Source organism: Buteo buteo (assembly GCF_964188355.1). Lineage (NCBI taxonomy): Eukaryota > Metazoa > Chordata > Aves > Accipitriformes > Accipitridae > Buteo > Buteo buteo. The sequence goes on from NC_134175.1 coordinate 48,924,216, forward strand.
ATTAATCTCAGCTAGAGAAATCCAAGGCAATTTAAATATTAGCTTCTTCCTTAAGCCTTCTGGAAATTTTGTGCGGTGCCACTTCAGAAAGAAGAGCAGAAAAGTTCAACCTCACTCGCTCTTCCTCCCACCAGCTTCAAACTTACACATTTAATATCCACAGTGAATATCAGTGAATTTAATGGCTTTATTGGACTACGCCTTACAGGGCAGATTCTATACAAAGCAACGTGGGAAAATAACAAAGACACAAATGATGCTCAAACAGAAAAAGAATTAAATCTGTTTACTGTCCTGCTTTTCCGAATTATACAGTGTTACACAGCCTGGGACTTCCAGAACCATTTGACCAGTCCCTGGGCTGTGAAGGCAGCCAGGGTCAGCACCGCTGAGCAGCGATGGATGCCCTCAGCACAAACCTGGGAGCTGCTGCGTGAAGAGGATGAATTTGGGGAACAGAGCTATGAAAAGCTAGATTGCCTTTTGAGAAGGCCTACTTAATTTTTAACAGGTTTTTGATAATACAGGAAAATTTAAGGAGCCATATGCAAGGAAACAAGTCCTCCATCTAAAGGAACTAAACCACATTTCTTGTGGAAGTAAATCGCTATAGTGGTAGCAAACATTTTTAGTTCTAAGAAATGTTGACGGTGTTTTGTTTAGTATCATTGAGAGAAAAGATGAAGGGGAGGATGAAGAGGAGGAATGTGGCATGTGATAAAGTCAGCGTGAAAACATATTCAGAGTGAAAAACCTCACTTTACTCCCAATTCAACTTTCACAATCCAGCAGACACTCGCTATTTTTGCCCCGCACAAACTTCGTGTCTTGTTTTTAAACAACTGATGACCTGTTTGCGACTGCAGCTATTTGTCATGAGCCACCAAAGGGATTGTGTAATGTTGTCTCAAACTAGTCTCAGGAAATGACTTCTACCAACTCTAAAAATAGGATTAAGCCTGCCCCGCGTGCTGCTAGCACACTTTCCTCCAGTTTGCCAAACCCAAGCCTGCCGCCCCTTTTTAGTTACTTGAGTGCACAAGGACAAAGCCAGGCAAAAACATGTTTTCCTCTCTCTTTTATAATCTTACCAGAGGGGCTACTTCCCTTATCATACATATTCCATGTTTGCTGACTATTATTCCCTTTTTGCTTTTCCTCTTTTTAGGTTATTTCAATTTTTATTTAAATAGAAGCTAAGGATGAACAGCTTTTTTTTTTTTCTTTGCCTTTTTTTTTTTCCTTCAAAAGAAGCCAGCTCTTGTTAGACATCCTTATGAAGCGACCACATTTTTCTGAAGGCTCAGTTTGGTAATGGGAACAGCTAGGGGCTGAAGTTCCTCAAAAATATAGGCCCCAAATTACCTGCTGCTGTCTCTAAGCCTTCTAAAGAGATAAAGAAAATGAAGACAGGGAAAATATTTGATCTTTCATGCTATCTCCTGGTAGAAATTCCTTCCTATCTTTTAAACACATTTAAAGCAAGTCCTGGAAGTAAAAGCATATATGCAGGTGAAAGTAATTGTATGATACTACAGAAGATCTGGCTTTGAAGAAAATTGGAATTCTTCAACATATAAATACTACATGTGCTTCATTTTCCCTGGTTTTAATGTGCTGCAAAACTTGTGTGTGTGTAGTGAGGTTTAGGCAAAGTCACGGAAAAAGTTTATTTACTTGTATGGTCTTGTTGATACATGGAAGATTTAAAGGCTGAACGAGTCAATGGCATTTTGCCACCAACTTCAAAAGGGTTGGGATCTTCCCTTTAGCAAAACTCCATAAAAAAGAACCACAGAGTTGTTACTTTTATAAAACTTCCATCATAAGATTAGCATGAAATAAGTAAAGAGCTTTGTTCAAGATGACATTAACACTTGCCAGCTTTCAGTGCAAGAGCAGCAGTGTCCTGTTTCCAGTGGGTTTATTTGTAAAGGTGCACTAGAACGTGCCCAAGAAAGCGATGGTGAACAGAGCAAATGGATCCATCCCTCACCGTGTGCGCTTGCTGAGCGCTTCCCATCACCACCATCTTCATTAACAGAATGGCACTTTATCCTTAAAGCTAGGTGAAAAAGCAAACCGACTTTCTTATTTCGGTTTAGTAGGTTTACAAAAATGTGTTAAAAAAAAGGGAGATGAAAAGTAAATGTCTTATGTTTTCCAAACCATGATACAGGATTAACAGTATTTGAATGATGTTAGAGATATCAGTCACCAAAAGAGGGGGAAAACAAAACAAGAAACCCCAAACAAAACAGAAAAAAAAAAGATCTGGCCACTCAGACTATTTGTTACAAGCTTTATGAAACCGAGGATGCGAGCAGGGCACACACACTCACGTTCAGTCAAGTGTACTAGCTTCTGATTCATTATGCCAGCACCACTCACGCTCTCGTAGAGAAACAAAACCACACTGAACCAGTTACAACGCCAGGCTCAGAGCCAGAAGGTGCTGCATTATGCAGTCTCAGCCTCTGCTAGTGATACCAGGGATGCCACAAAAAGGGTCCAGAGCAGCGGAGATAGAAATCCCCAGCTAAGGGAGCAGGTTTCTATATAGTGTACAGGGACGCTGGAACAACTCTAATGCTGGTGCTCCAAAGGACGCACACTGTAGAAAGACCTAGGATTAAAGTTAATGAAAAACTCTACTCATGTGGGCTTGAAGTCTTGCTTTCTCTGGAGCGGGTACTTCTGATTTAATACATTGGTATGTGCCTCCAGCCACACAACTGGAGCCTTCTCCTTGAGGAGGGTATCAACAACCATTAGATAAATAACAAAAAGTGCCTTACTGTTTTCCTTTCAAACCATGCTGGAGGGCTATTTCTATAGCAGCCAAATGGTTAGAGCATGTACGTCAAAGCAGTTGACATGCATCTCAAACTCCTCAGCTAGGGAAGACACTTTGCCCAACATTTCCATCTCCCAGGGGAGAACCCAAATCAGGGCTTTCGGCTACGGACTCTGCACTCTTTCTCTGAAACCGTGTGACCACACAGCTGGTCACACAAGCTTCCCCAGGTGAAAGACAGCACTTGCACCAAGCAGCCCATCAGACCACAGACTGTCTGTCAGGAGCAGGCTCCAACCTCAGCTTCTAGGAGGGCTCAGACAATTTTGCATTGAACAATTACTGAACAACAATAAAAACAATGCAACAGTTACCTTGAAAAGTCTAAATTGTTTTCCAATTACACCTCTTTGTCATCTTTCCAGGAGGACGCTCAAACCTCCCTGAGAAAAGTTAATGGAAAAGTTTAATAAACCTGTGAAATCCATCTTGAGAAACCAGCAAGAATTAATTGCCAAAGAAAATCATCTCTTGTTAAAGATGGAAGAGAACAAATCACTTGGGCATGACATTTATGGACTTTTTGCAAAAAGATACTTGTTTCATCCTCTCAGACATTAAATTGAATGAAACACTAGCAGTAGCTAACTGTAATGAAATAATGTGTGTGCCGTTTCTGTTGAGGTTTATGTCTTTTCTGTTTTTTTTTTCCCCCCCAAATCTTTCACTCACCACAGCTCTTCTGTAAGAAAACATAAATTGAAAATACCAACAAGTTACCTCAGCTTAAAAATAGCTGGTGGTAAGTCACCACTGAGTCTACGATTCTATGGAATTATTCTGCTCTTTACTAAAAGTCACTTCACTTTACAATTAAGCCCTCAGGAAATAAATTTTGTAAGCAAATGCTCTCCCACGCATTATGGCAACACGCTGCTGACCTGTCTCCTACAGTTTATGATCACGACGAACCACATGCAACACGTAACACTTCAGAACAATGCCCAGATTATGTAGTAACATCAGGACTGCTGTAATCAGCAAACAGAAACACGGTCCCTCGCACCATGTTATATTCCCCAAGGACTAGATGATGAAAGATGCTGGCAGCTGCTGAAAGGAGAAAAGCTCAATGAATTATACAAGCTGCATTAAAGCAGCTTTCACATTAGCTCCGCAACCCAGGTACAAAGGTTTTGAGGTGGGAAACAGAATCTTAAAGCACAGTGTTGTCATACAGTCCAATATATAGGGAGGTCCGGATTATTCCCCATTGCCAGCCTCTTGTTACATTAACTCTGCAGCTGAAGTCTTGGTATTCAGCATTGGAAGCCTTGATATTTCTCACTTGCTAATAGGCTCTTATCAGGCTCAAACGTGAGCTACATGCAAGGAAGAAACAACTCCAAGAGAAGCAGAGACAAAGGAAAAACTATTATGTTGGTACAACAATCTTGGGACCATGTCGTCCATTCAGGTTTTTTTTAAAAAAAAATATTTCACCTGGCCTTTTCATAACTGTCTTTTTGATAATAAATTTAAGAAATGCTTTTAGCAATTTAGCTATGTGACAATGGCTGGTAGGAAATCTAGTTAAACTTTTCTAACATAACAAAATTACACATGCGTCATGTTGTCATCCTGTTTGTAAATGTCACTGGATACAGGCCAGATAATCAGGATTTTAATTAACAGCTAATTAGAAACACAGGCCTTCTCTTGGAGACTCCCAATGATCTCTAGATACCTCTAAGGTGGTTATCATATCCTTTAGAACAACTGTTTTGCACAAACTGGAGTGATCCTTTTTCACTTTTAGTGCTCCACCTTGGCTTTCTTGGGTACATCACTCCCACTAATTGCAACAGATAAGTAAGGTCAGAAGTGGCCTAAAATCAAGTTACTTCAAATTAAAGTATGTGGAAAAGGTTGGGGGTTTTCCCCTAAAATTTAAACAATATTAAGGCTTCCATTTGCTGAAAACTAGTTTTTGAAAGTTTCATAAATTTCCACTTTTCAAATAAAGACATGACTACATTTGAAGGATGTTTATTTGTCAACAGTGCACAAAACTGAAACAACTTAGAAGTTTTCAGGTATTTTGGTGAAGGAATTCTCTCATTACATCCAATTAAAAAGATATATATATCAATCAGCTGAACCTCTTTAAAAGGAGGGAAGTGCTTGATACAAAACTCACCTTCTCCCTTGAGCAAACCTATTTTTGATCAGCCCCAGCCTACAAAGCTCAGGGCTGAATAGCACAGGTAGAAAAAGCAAAGAGCAATTTAGATTGTTCTGGGACTCGAGGGAACACTACAACATCCCGAGACGTAACCCTGGGATTTTAAATTACACAGTAGCAATGCGCCTGCCAGTCAGCCTCAAACACCAGATACTGCTTCTCGATTCATATTAAGAAGGGATCCACTGTGTGATGCTGATTAGACCGATACGTTTTGCTGACATTGCCAGAAACATTTATTTTAATATAATGCAGTAAGTAGCAGAGGCAAATTTAAGTTTGACCTTGGAAAAAAAAAAAATTATGCAACTGATAGACTTAGTATACAGAATATATACAGTAGTACAGGGAAATGAAAGCAGTTCACTTGTCAACCAAAATATTCAGCCATTGGAGTCAACATGATTTACCCTTATCTAACCAAATTCAAGATTGGGCCCCGTGTATGTTCCAGATCGACTAAATGATGCTATTTCAGCATTCTCTTTGCCTTCCACCCTTCCCCCTTCTCCAAAATAAAAGGAAATATGAGCGAGATCTTTGCTGGAAATTTGTATAGTTATTATCTAGGTGTATGGATGCAGCGTACTGTGCCTGAAGCTAAGAAATACTCTATCTTTGGTTTTCAGAGTGGCTGCATCAAGCCTCAGGAAAGAGAGGATTGATACAACCTAGACACACAAATCACTTTCAAGTAGACAGTCAATCCCATTTCTCTATCCATTTATATCCAGGAACCTAAATGATTCTCCTCTGCTTTGACCAGGGATACAGTCTGGCTTGGCAAAAGCACTCCGACACAGCGGAACATACACGGGTATTTTTCAATCCAAGTTGCTCTAAGAGTTATATATGTTTGATACAGTTTGTTCCAAACAATAGAAAGCCAGTATTTTTTTCCAGAAGGAGCCTTATTAATATACAACTTCAGAGCTGGTTCCATGTCATACAAAATCCACCACGCTTTAACAGCTGACTTCAAAGAAACTATCAAGAAGTATTTGTGAGGTTGCAAACCTAATCAGCTCTGCAAGGCTTTGTAAGCCCTTGCATAAGCCAGGGTCAACACCAGCTTTAGTCTAAGTTTCCCCAGCGACACCTGGGCAGTTTTTTTCTTTTTCCTTTTGCATACTTGAGTGTCTCCGGTTATCACAGTGCTGTTGTGCCATGACTTCTGTACAGCACTCGGAAGTCGCAGTTCAACTATGGCTAATGATACACAATTTGAATGTTTCTCTGTTTTGTATTTTAACTTGCTTACACAGGTCTTCCATAAAAATAAACCATCCCCTTGCCTCCCCCCCCACCCCCTCTCACCCCCAACATGCATTTTCCCTCCCCCAGACCACGAGCGAGCAAATAGCAAATTTCTCCTACCATTAGACCTGAACAACAACTTATGTTTCCTGAACACTGAAAATAATCTTTGCTCTTACCCAGGTTCAACCTGAGACCCATCTTCAGGAATAATTTATAATGTGGACAGTATCGGTGCATTAAATTCTCAGCAGAACAGCTCTCACACCCGAGACCACCTGAGCCCCCTTGGTTATTGGTCCCAGAGCACGAATACTGGAGACCTACCTCAGAGACAACATCCCCTGCCTTACCTTTTTTTATCTTCACAAAATTTGTTATTCTTTCAGTATAATCACTGCCTCAAGGCTTCTGTAAAGAAGTGTCCTTTCCCATTTCACTTCCCAGACCCTTACCAGCCCCATCCTCACTAAGCATAAAAAACAACATGCTTTTTCAAGAGCAAAGATACCCATAGTTGAGATGGCTCTCTCCTTTTACCCCCAAAGCCATGTATTTTTACCTAAACATCATTAAGCTTCTACCACTCACCCTGTTCATTCTGCGCAGCTCTATGCTTCTGATCATTCATTCTTCCCACATTAAATCCCAGAAGGTGCTTTTTCTTACAGCACCATAAAAACTACCGCTTTTCTTCTTCCATCCTTGCCTCCTGAATCTTTATGGGGTCCAGGTGTTTTCCACCAAGTCCCAGGAGGAGGCAACTGATTGATCACAGCTGACCTGAATTCTCCTCCCCTTTAATCACACCTGAACTGAACTTCTAGCATCTTAAAAAAAATACGAAATCCTGCAAGACACCATGTAACTTTAAGGTCTTTTAAAAACTGTATAAGAGAACATAAACACAGATGAAATAAATAAAAAAAAAACAACTAGCTTGTTCTATTGCAATTGTTAACTTTTTCTAGATTATGGGACTGTTAGAGGAAATAACTACTTTTTGCAGTGTTTTGCTCAGAATAGCCAGTGCCTCCTCATCCTGCTCCCTCACCCCGGGCAGGAGCAGCCCTTGAGGCTTCCTGACAGGAGAAAGGGCAAATAAACCAGTTGCTGGCATGATCCCAGTATCTGTGTGTTTTCTAATGGTGTGACCCCAGTACCTGTGTGTTTTATAATGCTGGGAGAGGCTTATATCCACTTTGAGCCAGGTACCTCTTTCCGGAAGAACAAGGACCTTCCGCAGATCTTTAGATGTCTGGGTAACCTTTAGCCAAAAAATCAAAAGATGAAGGGCGGTTGTTGGATCTCAGTTCTAGACTGAGTACTTAAATACTTCATAAATCTCACATTAGTGTCTAGGTCTTGCAGGGAGGATCCAGTGATGGAGTTTATAAAGTTATAATCACTGCCGTCAGATGAAGCTTAGAAGAAAATGATAGATATGTTCAGGCTCACCTGCCAGTGGGGCTATTAAAGAACAAAACAAACAGAACTGGAAATTATATTAATATATGGTTTTAAAATAAAGTTGATTCTAAGTTCAGGCAACTTTCCTATAGTATTACCTAATGCACCGCCTTTGTTGCACTGTTTTTCTCACCCCATGAAAAACATTTTTAAGTAACATGTCAAAGTTACACATCGTCAGGGTGGGGTATCGTGGTTCTGAAAATTTAAAGAGCAGCATGTTGCCAGAACCCTTGGTTAATGACTGGTTTCCCAGTATTGTTTTTGACATCACTTTTTTCTTACTGCCTGTTGATATTTCCAACAAATTATTTTTACACCACAGTCTGTGGATTCATAGAGACTGGGGATGGACATCTCAAATTAGCAGTTGGAAACACTCTTTTCTTCTTTTTCTATTTTCTCGGGTTTTACGCATGCTAATTCTGTGCCGGGTGCTTTCATTCTGTGAATATCCTGCACAGTTTTCCTGAAATTTCTTTTAACTGATTAAAGATGGATGCTAAATTAGCATTTATCTGAATGCTTTAGAAGTTTCATACTTATTGAGAAGTTAAAGTTTACAAATAAACACAAATATCCTAACAACCTATTTATGTATTGCTGCTGCAGCCAAACAGGAATATTATTTTTAAAAATAATTTTACGTAAATATCTTGCAAAATAGTACAACAGAGCAAATTAGAGAAAAACACAAATCTGAGTGTCAATATGATCTTCTGACTCATGTAGCAGAAAACCAATATATAATAAACTAATGCTTTCCAGGGACATTATTGATACATTTCAGTTGTCTAAAAAGGATGCCTGCTAGTGGCTGACCCAGAGGTCTAATTCTTTTTTCCAATACTCATTTTTCCTTTTCTACCTTTCTTTTGACATGGCTATGGTGAACAATGATAAGGGTCATCATTATTTTCTTCCATATACTTTGTATTTTTCCAGAAGAATAGCGAATATCATATACAAAGTAGAATACAGTGAATAGGTCTATAATGTGACATCATAATTTTGTATCGTATTTGCATATTAACGGCGCTGATGGGAAGAACAAATTGAAAGCAGTTATTAGAACATGTAAGCTGAATTTTCTTGCATAAGCCATTTTCATATCATGTCACCATAAAAAAAATTGTGATGAATGTTCCCCCTGAAGCTGACAAGTTACAAGGGCTTGTACTAAGGGAATAATAACTCCAAGATTCATAAAAACGGTAATTACTTTATCAACCTTCTAGTCACATTGCAGACACATATACTGAATCACTCCAAAATAACACTGACATAAAATTTAGACTTTATGTTGATATTAACACTTCTTACCTGATGTTTCCTTTAAAAAAAAATAAAATAGGTCCAATATATTACTAATGACCCTGAAACAAAAAAAACCCTAGGTTTATGACATATATATTTAAACGCCGAGGTAAGGCTGGATGTGATAGGGAGAAAAAGGAGTAGACGTCAGGAGGAAAGAAGTATTCAAGTTTAAGGATGACATTGCCAAGGAGTAAGTTACTATATATTTTGTCTAGGAATAGCAAAGGTTAAGAAGTTGACAGCTCTTTATAAGAGACCGTCTTCTTGGACAGCCTCCCAGGAAGGACAGCAGAGACAAAAGTACGCCATAAACCCAATCAGCTTAAGATGGAGTTTGATTAATTAATAAAAGAGATTATGTGGTCACACCACGATCCAGAAAGATCTCCCCTGTCCCACATCCCCCTCGGCTTCATCCCTCACCACACCAGCTGTGAATGAGATCCACAAACGGGTCCAAACAAATCCTAACCCCACGTTTTATTTCTCATATGAAACTGCCCAAAATATCTACAACTGTGCAGGTACAGAAACGATCAGAAATAGCTACATGTGTTAAAAAAATGGATGTTCTTGTCTCCGGAGGTAGACCCGCCATGCCTTTTCAGAGCACATCTGGAACCTACAGAGAAGACAGCTGAGAAAAGCAGTGCTATCTGCACTAAAGAAGACAAAATGCTAATTGTGATCACCGAGTTTATTACCGAGCAAAGCGGGGATCCCCGCACTCAGTCCCGGAGCCCTGTTTAACTGTATAACAACTGCAAAGTGGCAGGGTCCTGCTGACACCTTTGCCTCCACGTACCGATTTATTCCTCGGCCAAGAGATAAGCGCGGCCCCTCGCTGGAGGTGGGAGCACCGCCGGCTCCGTTTCCAGCACTTAACTCTCCTCAGGCGATCGATAAGGATGGGAAACATTTCCCTGCGACTGTGGTTACTAAAAGATGGTGGGGTGCTTTGCTACCGCCGTGCTGAGCTGTACAGCACTCAGGTCCTTTCCAAAGACCTAATAGTTACTGCTTTGCGGTGTTCAATGTGTTCATCGGCATCCCTGAGAGATAAATAATATTACCATCGAGGATGGGCGGTAGAAGCGTTTCATTTGCTTGCTCGGAGCTGAGTGGATAAGCAGCATTTGGTCTGTGTTTCAGTAATAGGGTGTAACTGGGGGGGGCAGAGAGGAGGTGCTCGTTACTTCTTACTCATTCCTTTTACTCACTGTGTGCTGTCGGAGCAACCTGGAGGGCTACGAATGTCACTGGGCTGGAAATAAAAAGGATGGCGTTCCCTCCAATTTATTTTATTTTTTTTTAATTTTAACATGCAATTTGTGTCATCCAGCAAACCAGAGTTTACCTTTTTCTAGATTATTAGGTTTGTGTTCTAATAAAATACAGCTTTAGAGACTGGCAGATTCATGATGGGGTTTTGATTTCTCACTTTAAAAAGTGTTGGTAAATTCTCCATCAGGGAAACATTGGACCCTGAAGCACAGATTTTGTTTGGGAAGGAGAGAATGGGATTAAACGTATTTTAGTGCATAATACCCATTGAAATGCATGGCATTAGAAATGTATGGGATTAGAAATGTATAAAATTAGAAATGTAATTACGCTTACCATTTTTAAAGGTTCCTCACAAGACTGTGGCAGAAAACCATCCTCAAAACAATGCTGCAACTTTTCTGTCTTAGGTATAAAGTTACCTTGCTTGCTCTCTCTGTGTGAGCTTGAACTACTCTGTTTTAAACTATTCATCACATTATTTCAATTTCTAATCGGTCCTTATGTCAGGGCAAAGAATATAGCTGGACATTTTAGCACTTCAAGAAGAGTCTCCGGCAGATGGAAATCTCACTACAGAGTGACTGTATCTTCCCTGTGAGCTCCCAGGCTCAGTCGAGCCTGAAAGGAGGCAATAGCTCTGCCTTTGTTCCAGTTCGGTCCTTGACCTCCTTGTTTACAGTGCTAATGGGGACAGCAGTTACTCAGAGTCAAGATGGCATTTTTGAGAAGTGAATAATCACATAAGAAAATAGACTGAAACAGTCAGTACATTCACATCGCCTGCCTAACTCAGCTATTAGTTAGTTATGATGTTCAGCCACTACCACTTATCTATACAGGAATAGAGACAGTGACCTATAGGAAATATAATCCGTATCCCATTACCAACTCCCTGAGACATTTTTTTCCTTCTAAAGCCCAAGTTTTTCAATGACATCCTTCTAAAAAGACCCTCTTTCATGTCGCTTTTATCTTTCTGACCTTGTTCTAGTGGGAATTTCAATTCTGTCCTTTGAGACATGCCAACAATGCAAAATTTCACTCTTCTCTTGCTGCACAAAGATCCAAAGAGTAAAACTCCAGCTCGTGATGTGGACTGTCCCCCCGGCACTTGTGTGCTCTTGGTCACGATGCACAAGCTGCCAGTTCACGTCGCAGATTCACGGCTGGCCTGTCCCTGCAGCACCAGCTATACTGCCAAGAAAACGCAGTATAGGAAGATTCGCTATATTAAATAGATATTCTATACAAACTGTATTTACAGAACTTGGTTTTGCGGGAGTGTAAATTATCCTGTTTGACAATACAGTCTTTGCAAGTGGAAAAATGCAACATTCACAAAAAAAGTCTCAGTGTTTTGCCTGGCAATCAAAGTCACAGATTAAAATCCTGGAGATCTTAATACACCTCTTCAACAGTCCCCTGTAATGCTACTTGAGTGAGCAGAAAACACTCTACATTGAACCACTGTGGCCTGGATTTCCTTAATTATATTGGAAAAGACGAAGATTTCCCCAAAGCACGGCTGTGACTCAAATGCACTCAGGTTTGCCCAGCTAATGGGGTCAAAACCTCTGCAAACATCAGGTTCATAGGTACCGTAGCTCAAGGGCTGTGGCCTTAAGCACAATGCACTCAGCAGACTTGTAATTATAACACTTAAAACTATTCAGAAGACCAAACCCATGCATTAAGTAAAACCAGCAAGTAGAAAATACTGTACGGAGAGTAGATTGTTTGCTAGAGCTCATGGTTTTAAGCTTCCCCATTCATAACATTCAGCACTTATCACTGTACTTTGCACCTGACTTTTATAAAAGACTGCTATTTTTTGTATCTTGGTACCAGTAACACACAGGAAAAGAGAGAAGAGTATCTGAGGAGATGATCAAGGCTGTGTTCATCTGAATTTCTGATGCCATATTCCTTACTATTCTTTATTATGGCTTTGAAAAGCAAGATCCTTGATTAGTGGAGGCCTTTCACCACCAGTGTTGGGGTCCTACACAATGACTGCAGCATACCAAGACCAATTTTAGGACAAAGAGTCACAACACTTGTAAAAAAGAAGAGATTATTTTTTCTACCTTGTTTTTGGAGCTTTGATCAATAAGCAGTAATCTCTCCTAGAAACCTCAGAAACCACTTCTCTGTATGTTGGTGGAATCACAGCCTCTTCTAACTTGATTCACAGCCTTAATGAGATCAGTCACCTGTACTTCTGAGTCTCACTTGAGTGTGGATGAAAGCCTTATTTTGATTTATCAGTCTAGGAAATGCCAGAGTGGTAACATGTACAGCACATACAGTAATTGTTTCCTTACAACAACGCTAAGGTCACACAAATAAGAGCTATCATTTACAGTTTCCTGAATTTCACAGATGAATAGAGGAACACCATTCATTCTACTGCAGCTTTTAACAGGCTTGTGAGATGTATACAAAAATCTTAAATAATTTCCGTAAGAAAAAAAGAGCTTCTGCTTCACCGTCAACTTCCCTGTAATTTCAACTTATTTAATTTTCAGATTAAGTTGATATAAAGAAAAGTGACATCACTGAAATGCTATTAGCCATCTGACTTTCTAAGCAGAGCTATAGCCATGAAAGATTACTGGAAATCATGTGGTTAAAGCACTGCAGTACATGTAGAAAATGTAGCAAGTAAGGTCAAACTCGCAAGCAAATTCACACGATAAGAAAGAATTGCTTTGATGATTTTTAAAACATCATAGTCATACTATATTGGGTCATCCACACTAGCTTGAATCTTTTTTAAAGTTATAATAAATTGAAAAATCCAATTTCTTGGATGAAATATTTTTATTTTTAAGTCAAATTCAAGCTTGATTGAAATGTACTTGCAGGATTTGCAAAGTAAGCCAAGTCTGTAAAGCAATCAAGAAATTTTGATGTAGGTAGCTGGAATAGTGTCATACGTGATCTCCAAGTTTCCAACACAAAGTTTCCCAGCGATGTACAAGGGAGGGGAGCTCAGGGGTTCAGCATATCTGGTAGATATATTCTGTTCTGGTGGAACTGACATATTTAGTGGCTAAAACTAAACGGGAAAGTTTTAAAGGTGTACTTGAAAATACATTTAAAAATCCCCTAACAGCTCTGCTTCTGATCAGAGGAGGTTGAAATAAAATGGTGTTTCAAACTTTCAAGTAATTTTCAGTGATTCACCTATTTTCCCATCAATTAATAATATTACATTAGCTGCTATGGAAATTCTCACTTAAGCAGGTAATAGTGATTACACCAGTAATTTGGATGGGCCTGATCAAATAAAATTCTTGCATCCATTTTGCTGAGCCAGACCCAGGAGTGCCACAGAATTTGGACACCCTGTTCTGCATACAACACAAAGGTAATACACACAAATTATTTGTTGCAGAATACCCTTTAGGAAGCCTGTCAGTACATTGCACTGTGGATACACACCAACATGTAAAATTTCATGCAACTATTTGTTTTAAATCTAGCTACCTGTAAACTAAATGGGCGATCTAACGTTTTGCCCTCTAGTGTCTATTGGCTGCTCTTTGAGGATTTCTGGATGTCAGCGTACAACCAGCATAATCAGACATTTTCCTGAGAAATAAAAGTATTTTTGCTTTGCCTCCTCCTGGTTGGAATGTGATTATCAGGCCAGGGTTTTGGTGTTATTTTATTGTCTGGCAGCTTTAAAAGAAAATTGAGATATTACGTATCCGTTTCCTTGATAGCCTTCGCGAGATTTTGTCTTTGAGAGTGTATGAAGCTGCATTTCCCTTGGATCTGTTGCCATGAAGTGCTCTGACCCCTCTCTGCAGCATCCTCTGTGCCCTATGCCTTGAAAGGAGGCCACGGCACAGCATCCTGCAGCCCAGCCCGCAGGGTGCTCGAGGCCAGACCTGCAGGAAAAAATACCTTCCAGGTTTAGGATGCTCCCTACAGAATTGGGGGGGGGGGGGGGGATGTTAAAATAGAGAGCAGAGAGCCAGGCTAGGAAGGAATTTAGACAGCAGGCTATTTCTGGGGGAAGTGAACTGGAAAGAGCTTTTGTTTCTGTAACAGTTGGCAGAGTCGCAGCTCGCTGGCTGAGAAACCCCAGAGCAGGAGATGAGATTCTGGATGGAGGCAAAGCTCACGCAGAACTCTTGTTATCCACAATCTTCTTGTAAAGACAGGGGTAAAGGGGATCATCCTCCAAAGAGACCCTAGCGTAGTCACTCCTGCAGGTTTGCCATGTGCTGTTACTCTGAAAGAAAACTATCCCGTTTTCTGTATTATTTTAGGAAGGTGTAAAAAACAGTTGAGAACTTGGAGTACTTACTCCGGGACTACACCCCAGTCGCTACCACCTCCTCTGCTTTACATGTAGCTGAGGTCCAGCACATACATCCCATTGCAGCACTACAGCTTCATGCACATGCTCTGCAATGGCACCTTAGGGTGCAAAAAAAAACCAACTTCAAATGCACTACACCCTCTACCAGTATCACTTTCTTTAGATGGGCTACCAAAGGACAAAGCAGTTTTAAATAAATCTCTCACATCACCAAAAAAATCCTCATATTGTTATTCACTTGCTGGGACAAAAAATATCTACATATTGCTTGAGGGGATCTTTTCTGCTCTTTTACCGTATCTGTAATAACAATTACTTCCCAAAGTTCAGAGAAATGAAAACTTAGTGGAGCTTGTGGCAGGTATGACATATACGCCTTTTACAACAGGATCAACACAGGCTCTTCGCTGCTTTCTACCCTTAAAATTATTTTAAATTGGCTTGTTGGGACCAAACTGATTTTCCCCAAACTGTGTCACCAATTCTGCTACAGCTTTGGAGATGAGATAGCTGGCAAGCATTATAAAATACCTGCTGTGTCCACAGGCTTTCTGGAAGGCTTGAAGCCGACTTCACTGCTAGAAACCCCACTTCCCAAAGGCTTCCTTAGGTAGTGTATTTTGATTAGTGCAAAATCATTCTTACGCTGCGCATACGCGCTCTGCGTAGGAAATCGCCGGTGCGGGAGGTGCAGGAGGGTGGACGGGGGACAGAAAGGTCTGTACCTCCCCACGCCTCCCGTGCTTAATTACTCCTAAGACGGAGAACGTTTCAGGGAAGAGGCTGGGATATTTCTCACATCTTCATCATTCCCAAAGGTACCCAGGGAAGGGAAGCTCACATGCAAAGACCATCAATATGTGGGCTTAGCCTTAAATTGCCTGACACACGGCGCAGGTAATGTTGCAATTACTGGCATCTCTTGACATTAAACTGTGTTGTACGCTGATGGGTGCTGCTGCAGAAGGATTTCCTTAAGTTTTCCTTAAGGCAGAACATTACACTTTCCCTTTAAATACCCTGATTCTAGAGGCATCTGATGCCAGTATTATTATCATTTTTTTTAAATATCTACCTACAGTTTCTCTTTATATTCCAGTTATACAACCACTCCCAATCCGTCATTTTTTGCATTCAGACACTTGCACCAACAACAGGTGCAGAATGAGCACTGTACCGATACAAATCTGCTGTGAACCCACAAAGGCAAATTTTCTTATTAAACAGCAGCTTTATTTGATGACCTGGAGGGTACAGCAGCATGCAACTAATTTCCCTACCAACCACACCTTGTAGCACACAGGAAAAAGGCGATGGCTTTCCTCCCAGAACATTCACTAAGAGTCTGGAAAGTATGAGAAGTACAATTGTACCAGAAGGAAACTAAACTACTTCTACAATGTCACTAACGACTTTACAAACGAGCAAAGTTGAATCATTAATAAACTAACACCAGAAGAAATAACAAGAGAATAATAATGCAACACCTGAGTGAAGCTGGTCACTAACAGCATCACAGAAACGTTAGCAGAAAATGTGTATGCACGTAGCTAAAGAGCTACAGCATCAAGAAGTACGACATCTCTTAGTGTGGAAAAAGCAGGTGACATGACTTTTCTGTTGCTGTAAGACAACAAAACAGAGTTAAGTATTGAAAAGCCTGCTAAAAACACCAAAGGAGTAAACTAAGTGTGAGATTCCAATGACCATTTATGCTACCCTAAGATATTGCACCCAAGAAACAAAAGGCTACTGAAAGAGGTGACTGATGTCTGTTACCCGGGAAAAGCCAACTTATTAACAAGTAGAAGTAAAATCAGATCCTGGAACAGTCTTCTAAGTTTTGACTTAAGGTGCAAAAACTTAACTCTCATATACATAAATAAATAGAAAGTTGAAATTCTTTTTAAATACAAGCTTTTAAAGATGTGGCTTCGATACAGTTTTATTATACTGCCAGTAACTAATTACCATGTAAAAGCCTCTCTAAACACAAACCCCCCCCTCACTAATATGGGCAACACTTAAGGAGAATTTCTGATTTAGATGTTCTGTTTGTTTGCTTTTATTTCCAAGACAGACCACAGAAACACATGAGAAATGGACCCTTGTTGGCAGCACAGGGCACCTGAACAAATCCTCCCTATTTAGAGGTGGCTCCTGAAAAAAAGTAACTTTTTATATTTTTTTGGATTATTGCAATCTTCTACCATGATCCCATCTAGCATTGAGATATCTTGTAATGAGGGACTAGAAAGCTTCCACACTAAACAAGAGGTAACACATTTAGATATTTTTTTGTAGAAAGTTGGCAAAGCAAAAGCTCCATTATCACCTGTAGTGAAAAGCTCTATCCTACGATGATATGAATTCTGGCTAGATAGAGACAAAATGAGCCATGATCCATCAGGGCAGTAAAAAGACACTTCAGCTGTTGATTCCTCAAGTAAACTCTGTAAAAATGGTGGCAAGACATTTCAAGCTGAGGGACTTCATCTGAGAAAGCTGCTCTTGTATTTTGCTGGATCCAAACGTGTCTGACTTTGGGATGCAGGGCAGGTACACTTGTTCTGGCAGCCTTTTAATCGAATCTCTTCTCTGGCAGAGAGGCAGTTCTTGTGTGTGACAGTAATGTAGATTTATGGAAAATAATAAGGTGATCAGCTGCCCTGCAGAGTTATTATTTTGTTTCATTCAAAAAAATAAGACACCACGATTAAACTGATGGGTTGATGTACGCAATGACATGCGGTGCCTGTTTCATAGTTCAATGAAGTTAATGGAAAAACTCCCATTGCCTTCACTTACAAATCAACCAGCAAGTTTAAAAACAAGGCAAAACAAAAACTTGGAAAGAAAAAAACCTACTGCGAGGTAAGTACCAGAACAGTAACCATTTTATAAATATCCAGATTGTTAAAAGAATTTCTTTTGACTCCATTCTTGTCCCTTTGTGTTCCCTGGGTTTCAATATTCTAGCAAATTTTTTAAGGCAATATTAATCACTGAAGCAGTGAATTTAAAATTAATATTCCAGAATATGAATAGAATATCAGTAGGACATGAATTTCAAATTTATAATCATGTTTATGGAAAAATAATTATTAATTTTTTTCACTCGTCTACCTCCTGATAATAATCTCATCCTAATAATAAACTCTGTCAGGTCAATAGAAGGTCTTTCTTTGACTTCACTGGGCATGGAAGCAGACACCTTATCACAGAATAAAACATACTATATGATCTGGAGCATCCAAGTAAAGCTGCTTGTGTTTCAAATATCAATCTGCAAAAACACTCAGCACTTCTATTTTGTCCTTTGCAAAAAATCCCTGGGAAAAGACTATAGAGCAAGGAATACTAATGAGAAAACTCATTGGGCAAGAATTAAAGATGATGCAGTTACACATATATATTCTCATCTTTTCTATTAGTGTACAAGGAAATACCCAAGTCAGTAACGAATGCTGTAACAGCTTTGAGACAAAGCCGTATGTTGAAATCACAACTGGACACAAGACTTTGTGTCCTTCCTCTTTTTTGGTTATCAGGCCAGAGACACTTTCAGGAAACCTGACATTTTCTATTTTTTAGTTAATGTTTCCAAAAATTCCTTTCATGCACACAAAATTGCTTATGCTGAAACAGCTGGAAGTATCGGAAGAATCCAGCTGGCTTCACAAATATAAAACTGTGGTTTTCACTAAATAGACTATCAGCTAAAAAATCTCCTTCACTTAACCACAAGCAAAATATCATGGTCGCAGGCAGGTCAAGTTGAAAAGAACATACTTTTCCACCAGGATACAGACTAGCCAGGAAACAGCTGTATCATGTTCTGTAACTATTACCACCAAGCAAACCTTCTCACCTGAGCCCTTCCCCGCTCCCATCTCTTTCTGCACCAGGAGTCCCTCAGAGGAAGCATTTCCATCGCTCCTTTTTAAAAACAGTAGCTCGATCCTGAGCCTTTGCAACGCTGCACAATCTACTAATAGGCGTCAGTTTTTAAATGGAGACTCTGAGGTAGCTGGGAGGCTGCTCAGGAGTACAGAAAATATGGTGAGGTTTCAGATTTACCTCTAACAGGGATCACGTGCATCCTTGCAAAACTCTGCCCCGCCATCCCAAAGTAGTCTCTGGTGAAGTAGACGCTACAGTAGCTGTTTTTTCTACTGAACCACTTTTTCTGTACTGAATGGTAATGCCAAGTCCTTTTAAACCAAAAAGCCTAAATGTGCACCATCCTCTGAGCCCTTTCATAGATTGGAAAGTTTCTACCTCAAGAGAGAGCAATCTTAGCGGTTCTCCATCTGACACTTTAGCTTGCTTGCAACATTTTTCTTTTTTTTTCCTTTAGAAGACACATGCAGCACACTTACTGTGAGTTCCAATGCCGTTTTTTTTTTACCAAGACATTGGTTAATCTTTGTAGACTTAACTGGGGTAGATAAGACAAAGTAAAGATAGCAAAGTAAATGAAATAGAAGGGTACTGGGATGGCTAATGGCGCTCACGATCCCACTGTTAGAGCTGTACCAATTTACCTCTTGAGATTTTGTCCCAGGTCTTATCCAACAGCCCTGTCTGATGAGCAGGGAGGGTAACACCAGGCAAGGGCACAACTTGCAGCACTGCAACACCGCGCGAGTGCTTGCTAAGCCAGGACTGAAGAGCCATCCTTTTTTTATTCACTCTTGCCCTCAACATCAGTGTGTACCTTCTTCATGGAAAAATCCACTTGAGAACATCTAAAATTGCTACCTGCCCCTTTTAACTGATCGTGCAGCCGAAATTTCTTGCGGGGATGCAGGCACTGCTGATGGACAAAGGGCAATTAGCCGACGGGGATGAGCAGTTCCTCTGAGTGCACTGCGACGTGAAATATTCTTCCACTTTTCTTTTTAAATGTGAATGGCAGTAAATACTTGGGATTGCTGTATGCCACCTTAACTTATTCTCTGTGACTTTCATACAGTCTTCAGCATCAGCAAAACTCAAATGTTGATACTTAAACACTTTGCTTCGTGCAGCAAGTCATACGACACAAGTATAAAGTTTCTCATATTCCTCGTGCCAATGATACTTGGAGCGGCAGAATATTTTTTCTCCCTCTTCATTAGGCTTTTAAGTCCAATCCTGCCATTGATCAGCTCACCAAACTCCAAGTGACTTCAACGCTCACCGGAAAAGTGGGATTTATTAACACACTGCCGGAGCTCACAGACTGCTGCTGCTACCTTATTGATCGGATCCTGTGAAATGGCATGTCTACCCAGGGAGATTATGGATATAATCAAGTAAGGGGCATCACACTGACTGATATTTTTACAAATTTCATATCGCTTGTTATTTTCCTGGTGCTGCGTGTGGGGAAACAGAGGTACCAACATGCAGGAGGGAAATAATCTCTAAAGAGTGAATGTAAAATGAACTTGCAAAAACTAAGTGGCACTTACCTTAGTCAAGAAAAGATTTTATCTGGGTCTTATCAACAGGGCTTTTCAAGGTATGAAGTCCACACAATAGAACTTCTTGGGTTTGGGGTTTTTTTCCTCACTCAGCTTTAACTTTTCCAGCAAACTTATCCCTACAAATTTTTTTTCTGATAAAAAAATCCCAGCTGACACTGGCCCTGGGTTTACCTAACTGTTCTAGGATTTAGAAACTGAGTTTGCTTTCCCATTCGATACGCCTGGGCTCAAGGCTTCAGGTGGACTTTAATCAAATGCACATTGCCCTTTGCTTGATCTGAACAATCAGCTCAGAAAATTTCTCATTATGGCTTTTGTAAGAAGAAATAATAGCCTGTCTTCTTGCGAGCAAACACAATTTGAATGAACAAAATTAATGGCTGTTTCTCTTAATTTTTTCCTCCTACTGATGTGATAGGTTATATATGAGGTGTAATTACGATAATGTCAAAGTTGCTGTTGAAAGAGTTAATCTGCTAGGAAAAATTCCCACCAGGAAAAAAAAAAATCTATGGTATGTAGATGAACTGTTTACTTGGTAGCTCTTCTGTGATCAAAATGAAACTAAGCTGAAACGCTAAAACAATAAAAGTAAATTGTTACTTGGGGTTTGCAAACCTCAATTAAATAAATATTATGCAGTAAACAACATTCTGGATTTTAATTAGGATAAAACAACCGAAAAAGGAGTTACCAACCACTTGTGTTTATCTCACAGTAACCTTCAAAAACTTCTTACAGGAGAGTATATAACAAAGAGGTTTAGCTTAAAAACCACACAAAAGAAGACTCCAGTGTTACTTTCATCAGCATCAAAAAGTCATCTTAATATATATTTCCCCTCCTGAAAAGTTTCTATAATACTTTAAGTTAGAAAATATGGGTATTGATGGTGGGTTTGTGGTCCCAGCTTTTCAATTACTTTTAAGAAAGCAAAGCATTTTGAAAATAATATGATCAATTTGTTGCACTTGCTCTAACAAGACGAAATAGCCATCTAACTATCCAGCCAAACAAAAACGAATGCTAACTGGGGGGTAACTAATTTTAAATGGCAGGTACCAGGATGGAAAATCATGCCTCATTTTGCATTTCTTCGGGTAGATATAATGCAATGCAATACAGTATTTTCATTATCCGTTTGATTTTTTGTAATGCTGTGCACCTTCTAACAGAGCTGAATCCCTTGTCGAGTTACCAGATTCCAGCATGTCTTTTGCAACGGAGCTAAAGCAGATTTCTACAGAAACTGAAGACGCAATCCACACTCTCATCCCTCACCAGTTTGTCCCAGCTCTGCCGCTTGGTTCCTACAGCAAACCGCGGTCGACTTCTTCATCCCCGAGCGCGCTATGTAACAGAGGAGCGCAAACTGTAACATGCATTATGATGGCTTAAAGGAGAATAAGACGTCTTGTCACTTCTTCAAGTGGCGCAGCCAACGCACCCGGCAACGTGCCCTTTGGGTGATCCAATTATTTCCACGGGAGCAGCAGGAACGGCGGCACATACATCACCCGCGCGTCCACGGGGCCGTACGAGCGCCGCTTGACTGGCAGCACAGGGGCACTTAAAGCGCTAAAAGTGCTGCATCACTCACGGATGCCACCAGATACGTGCTCCCGCGTCCCGATCGTTATTTTTACGGACCCTCGTCACCTCGGGGAAGGTGCCGTGTGTGGGCTTTCTGAATAAAGGCCACAGCTGCAAGCTGCCTGCTGGGGATGCAGCCCCAGATGTGGCTGATGGCTGACGGTGGGTCTCTCCGCACGATGCCAGTCACGTCTCTGGGTGCTTCAGATTCTGGGAAGGGCTGAAGCATCAAAGCTTCCAGGATCTTCTGTTTCATCTGGGAGCTGGGGCGGTAGGAGACGGGATACAAACTTCTCCCCTGCCTCCAGCAGGCTAAAGAACATCACCATCGCAAAAAAAACCCAAACGTATTTATGTAGACGGACTATTCAAGTGTCATTAATGTCAATTAAGCTGTCTTCAAAATGCTGAAATTCTAGCCGCCTTATAAATACTGTTCCACTGTTCAGCAGCAAGACAGCACATTCTCAGTGGAGACAAAATTATTGGTCTAAAAATGAAAAGTTAAACTAGTAAAGAAATAGCAATGACACTTCTAGGGGCTGACATTTCTGCACAACATGGTGAGCTATTAATTTGCTAATTACCCACGTAACACTATTTCAGTGCATACTTTAAGCAACAATTTAAATTGAACCTGAAGATTAAAAAACTTGGCCTAAAGGCTTGGATTTCTCCCTTCATTTTACACTACAATCTCTAAAGTAAATTAACAGGCTCCATTTTTCTGTGGCTTACTCAGGAAGAGAGGTGAGACCCTTGATGGTCAGACCCTGAACTGCCCGGGAGCAACAGTCAAAACTGCCATGTAGTCTCCTCTATACCAGCAGAATTGATCTATTTTCACTTAACTTTTGTATTCCCAAGAATACCGCTTGTGTCCAGAACCACAATTGGTTTTTTTGCCATTTCTCTCTCTACTTTTTAGCATGCTGTTCAAACATCTGCATTCACACCTGGAGTAAGGTGATTGCTAGGGTGCTCTCAGAGCTCCTCTGTACGAGGAGCTTGGGAAGGGATCACATGTGTAGGTGTCAATACCTTCTGCTGCTGCTTCTTTAGGCAGTAATTCCCTAAATCAGCTTTTAATTCCAATTTATTAAAGAGCCAATGCCTTATGAAATGTCATTATACCAGACCTCTGCTGTCAGGTAATTTCCACCAACCCAACATCCTGACAGGGAGGGTTTGGCTAGAAAAAGAAATGATTTTTTTTTTTTTCACTAGCGATCTGGAAGTGAAGGAATATTTTTTTTCCAAGAAAATGACAGAATGGCCTGTACACAGCAGGCCAAAGTATCAAGTCAGATTTCCAACACGATCTCCAACTGTTCCTCAGCCAAGACTCACATACCATCTCCGACCAGCCAAGTCAACACCACCGTCAAGCCTCAGCTGACAGCAGTCCTCTTGGCTCTCCTTTCATTCCCTACCTCTTCTCTGCTCTCCTTAACCTCCCAGTCTCCTTGCTAGCTTTTTTCCCCTGCTTAGAGAAAGACAGGTCCCTAAAATAGGGTTCTTGTCCCTATTTTAGAGATCCCAGCAGAGACAAAGACCCTGGCCACCCCAAGACCTCAGCAGTTTTGCTGTTACCCAGAGGACAACTGCTGACGGTCAAAAGGAAAAATTTCCACCACCTTTACCTACATACGGCCTGCACTTCCATATGACCGACAGCTTCCAGGTTCGCAGAAGAAAGATTGACAGTTCTGTGATGTGGAACATCAAGCTAAATCCAACCTAATTCATTTAAAAGAAAATCCATCTTTTAACGCTTGAGTTGGTTGATTATTTTTTTTACCAGCATAACACAAAGCCCATAGCATTGCCAAATTCAGAAGTGACATTGAGGCTATTTTGTTCTCTCCTTGTTCCCAGTTTCTCAACATTTGTTTGGATAATGTGTGTAAAAAAGAAATGGAGCAAACAGCAAGGGGAAATTAGGCAACTCCAAGTTACCTGGCAGGACGCTACACTGCTCGCTCTCTGGAAATCAGCTCTTTTTAAGTTCTCCAATGGTACTGAGCATTAGAAGAAGAAAATCCATGTTTGGATGATTTAGAGATCTTTAATTATTATTTTGTTATTTCTGTCTGTGTCTTGAGGAATGCCGTTCCCTGTGTAAATTATTTTTTGCCACCACCAGCCACCTCCCACACCTCAGGGAGCCCCACGCCAGCATTCAACCAGCCACAGGCTCCTCCGAGCCTCCTGCGAAGGGACCCTGTGCCTAAACGGAGGCAGAAAGCAAGCAGTCATCTTCAAATGGAGGGTTTAAAGGGCCATATTTGACCAGCCTCCCTAGCTATATTCTTTAATGGAAAGCTTATCTAGGTGTATATAGATGCATATACGTGTGAGTGTATACTCTACTTACATAATGTCCACACAAAGAAGTTCAAGAAGCTTTCTTGTACTCATCTGCAGCCTCATTGCCTACATTTTCTTTCTGTAGGTACATGTTTAGGGTACATTAGAAAAAGGGATGTGTATGACTAAAACCTCCTCTATAGTTCAGGCTACATTCAGCTGGTCTAGGATGCCTCCACTGCTGCAAATTCTAGTCTAAACAGAATTCTTTCATAAGGTACCAGAAAGCTGAGACGTAGCAAGCTGCTATTAGGTGGCTAATGTCTTTTCCCCAGAATTCTTTGTTGCAGGCAAGCAGAAGCCCACAAAAAGACGTGTCAGCCAAAACCTCCGAGTTCAGAGTGCTGGAAGGCTGAGAGTAACAGCCTCTTCAGCCCAGGATGCACAAACCTTGTTTATGGAGATGAAAAGGAACGTAGGCGAGTTTCACATCAAATGTGTATAAACAGACTTGTAGATAAAACAATATATTTACGGAATCTAACCTATGAAAAATTAATGTTGAAGACAAACGCTACGATCTCATATGTGAAATAGGAAGCATGGCTGCCTATTGGTATGGAGAACCAGGAAAGATGAGAGTGTAAATTTGGGAAAGCGCCAGTACAAATTAATAGGAAATCACTGAAAGCTCACAAGGCTGCACTTAAAAATTGACTTTCCCCTTCAGTCTCTCAGTAGATCTTGCAGTGACATCTTATTGCTGCTAAGTGAACAAAGAAGCCTTGAATATATGGTTAAATCACACACAATAGCAAACATTAATTAATTGATATTTGAATAGCGCACTGAGAGTGTAACAGTTGTACAAGTGGGATTTGGGGAGCATTCACTCAAATTTGACACCTCTGGTATTCTCAGTTCTCTTTTCAGCTCCCCGGTGTGGTGAGAGCTGTGATTTTTGTGAGACACAATGCCTGTTGTACTCCTTCCCGTGGCTGGGAGGTTAAGGCGGGGATCAGGGTGGCTTTGTTTTCCTTGTCACTGCTAGAAGTTCTCGTGCTCTCTGAGCACAATGAGAGGATGCAGGTGATCTTTTACTTTTGAGAGTCTCAAGGCATGTATATTCCTATTCAATTTGTCTGAAAGGTCAGTACCATTCAGATCACTTATCAATGATACCTCCTTGCCTATGTATCATTTTTATACCGTGGCATCGGTTTTCCTGGTTCAACAGTCAGCTCCTAATAAAAAAGGATGACATGTATTAGAAGTAAAGAAAAATAGCTGTAATAATAGCACTCCAGTCCTACTTACTTGTCTCTTAACCTCTTTCTTTCAAAGGCTCCCACGCTGCAGTGCTCAGAAGAAACTTACCATTGAATTATCTACCAGAAATCTACTGGCATCTATTGCTGCTTTGGTGCAGCAGCATAGAGGGCAACAATAACAGATAACTCTTCTCAGATCCCCACCCCTCTTCTGTCTCAAAGTATGGGTCTAGAAATAAAACCTGTTGCAGACACCAAATATTTTTTAAATTAAGCTCATGACTTCAGACAGGTATCAGCTCTGACTGACAGCTCGGCCCCCCAGGACCACAGCACTTGCCCACTGCCCCCCTGCTCCTTACCGGCATTGTTCTGGGGAAGCAGTTCTACAAAATTCTCACTGATCATGGAAGGCAAATAAAACTAAATCCCAGAAGTAAAGGCAAAAGCATCAATACAGTTTTCTCTAGCAGCCCACTGCTATTTATACAGGTGACTGTGAACATTCACACATCAAAAAAGTGGTATTTTAGCATATCTTCCACGAGCAATTGTGTCCCTAATGGGTAGCACAGTAAATATGCTGTCCCTGATGAGGGAAAGATGCTTGAATCATTACAGCAATAGTCTGTAATGAAAAGGATGCAGATTCAGTTCCCTGTCAGATTTCCCGATACAAGATTTTTTAGAAATCTCACAGGCACCTTTGGATTTCAGTACAAGGATCTAGGTGGCTTTTAATGCCACAATTAAAATTTCTGTGCTTCTCCTAACTTCACAGAGGAATTATCAAGACTGATACATTAAAGAACAAGGGATTCATTAGGGAGCTGGCAGCACACAGCTTTGGTATCTAAAATGGGTAGAAATTGGGACTGTCCTGGTTTCAGCCGGGATGGAGTTAACTGTCTTCCTAGTAGCTGGTACAGTGCTATGTTTTGAGTTCAGTATGTGAAGAATGTTGATAACACTGATGTTTTCAGTTGTTGCTCAGTAGTGTTTAGACTATAGTCAAGGATTTTCAGCTTCTCATGCCCAGCCAGGGCACCTGACCCAAACTGGCCAACGGTGTATTCCATACCATGTGACGTCCCATCTAGTTTAGGAACTGGGAAGGGGGGGGAGGCAGTTTTTTTTTGGCCGCTCGGGGACTGGCTGGGTGTCGGTCGGCGGGTGGTGAGCAATTGCCCTGTGCATCATTTGTACATTTCAATCCTTTTATTACTTACTGTTGTCATTTTATTAGTGTTATCATTATCATTATTAGTTTCTTCTTTTCTGTTCTATTAAACCGTTCTTATCTCAACCCAGGAGTTTTACTTCTTTTCCTGATTTTCTCCCCCATCCCACTGGATGGGGGGGAAGTGAGTGAGCGGCTGCGTGGTGCTTAGTTGCTGGCTGGGGTTAAACCACGACAGGGACTATGTGAACAAAGCCTCCAACCTAAAACTGAACTGCTTCTACAAATGATCGGTTCAAGAGGGCAGAGGAACGGCTGTGGTCTGCTCCCTTCATCAGGTATAGTAGCTATATAATTGCAGAGTTACACCTCTGTCCCCCAAATCCCCTCTGAGAAGGGCCCAGAAAACTTCCCAGCAGCGGACCACTGGGTCTCTCTTTCTGCACGGCGTGATGGCAGGGCTTCCCTCGTTCTCGCCGCCTTCACAGCAGAGGTGGGAAAAATACATTCATCTAGTGTTTTTCATGGACAGACCAGACAATTTCACATATAAATTTTTTAAAAAGCACATCTTGTGCTGATCTTGCAGCCCGTGCATTTGCATTGCAATCTGTGCTATCTCATTTCTAAGATTAAGCAGTTAAATAGTCTTGGCCTGGTTCTTCTTAATCACACTAACACCACTTTTACAATGATCTGGGCTGAAAGGTTTAGTATTAAGGACAACTGCCCTCTTCCTTTATTACTAGCCAATGCTGAGCCAGTGCATTTAATAAGAAAATCACCATAGGCTTCAGAAAGAGCAAGATCAGGTTAGACTCCTGTTGACATGGAAATACTCAGAAATGTCTATTAAGAAGTGTCCCAAGCACTGAAGTTCTCCGAATTCCTCGCTCATGTCTTAATGGAGATGCTGCCACAAGCCTGAATTTGGAGCTTGTCTTTCTGTTGAATGTTAGTGCAAAAAACAAATAAAAATTAAGATCGATTAGAGTCATTTGGGCACTAAAAAAGCTAGCGTACTAGCTGTCCTCGCCGGTGCTCCCCCGTGTATATGACAGGAATAGCTGCAAGGACTGGAGAAGCAGTAACTTTTGGAAAGTACTGTATCTGCTACAGAAGCATCACATTAAGTAGACCATTTCCAGTGAACCCCAAATGCTCATGTTCGTTAGCTTTTCATGAAAGCAGAATAGCATGTAAAATGTGCATTGCACTGCATGACTTGTACTAGTGCCCTAAATGGTGAAAGAAGTCAAATCCCATCCCCAGTTTAAATATTCACAGGAAAAAAAAATATCTGAGCAAAAGAAAAATTGTGCTGTAGAATTGCAAATCGAACAGAACTGGGAAGACTACGATCTCTTTACACAAGAGCATAAAGTACATGTATTTTAAAATCAACTAATATCTGCTTTATAGACCTTTAAAACAGAAAATAACGTATTTTGCCATTACTTCAGATGAACAGCGCATGATGAGTCTGGGGACTTTGTTCAGTGCGGAATAGGATATTAAACAGCAAATGTGTCAGTTATTAAATCAAAATCACAACATTTATATATTAGCTTCTTTTTTTTTTCTTTTTAACCTGAGAGACAGCGCCTTATATAAACCATGTTCTCCTTAAGTAAGGGATTACAGGAGCTGATGCTGAAAGAAGCAGACCTAATCTCTAAGGCTTTGCTTAGAGGCAGGAACCTGGTAGCAGTTCCCAGTTCCTGGGATGGATGTGGCAGGATGAGGCCAAAATGCAGGCTCCCCTAACGCCCTCCACGCATCCTCTGGGTTGCAGCTAAAGAAACTCTCACCATGTGGCCCAGAAGGACCTCCAGCTTGGACACCTGCTGGGGAACTTTGTTCTTTGGTAAATGTTAGGTATTTCTGCTTTTTACTCTGTTCCTTGGTAAATGTTAGGTATTTCTGCTTTCTACACGGACAAATCAATGTGTCAGACATCAAGGGCTTCACAAACAACACTTTGAACCAGTAAAGAGATTGAGTTCACTAAAAGGGATATGACAAATGTCATCGTTGACTGGAACAATTACTGGTTTTCCTCATATCTTTATAAAAAAGTGTCATCTATCTCACAGCTAGGAGAAGTGTTTTTTGCCATGTAGGTGAGCTGGACCAAAGTAAAGAGTGGATTTAAACTGGAATATTCACTTATTTTTACTACTGCAATCACTGTATAGATTTTGCACATGGTGAGCATCAGGATGGTCTTGACTACTGTGTGCTTATTGCTAGTTCTTTTTGTTCGTTTATATAAAAGTAAAAAAATGAACAAAAATATTATCTAACGCACCGGGGAGTTATGAACTGTCACAGTTATTGATAACAACAGGAAATGAGATCTGCGCTCGTTCCCCTTGCTCAGCATTGACGTGGTAAAATCATAAAGCAACTGGAAAATGCAGAGCCTGTGCTTCTAAGTGCAAGGCAAGGGACCGGTTGCAGCACTGTGCCACTCCAGTCTGACATCTCTGTGACTCCAGTAATTTCAACTGAATCATGGCCCAGCGGTGAATCAGACCCCTGCGGCAACTCCTTCTTCTTCATTTTCCAGTTCACCAAAGAATTTTGTCTATGGCAGTTCAGTAATGCATTTTTACATGTCTCTGACTTTAATAAAACGCTTCAGTGTCCATTGAGCTGTGGTCCAGAGGTATCACTATATAGTAAAGAGGATGTAAGTAATCTACCTAATCAAATCTTAGGCCACAGCCAGGATGCTACGTTGGATGGACCATGGCCAAGGACAAATGCTTCATAAGAAAGTAGACTTTGCAAAAGCACATTTAAATTTGATTTTGGATAAAAAGTCATGCATTTATTGTGGAAATCTGTGGCAAATTTACCTACAGAGATATTTTTGACTAGTAATTTTGAAGGAGGTATGAATCTTTCCTAGCACAAGTCCAGCAGCGGGATTCTTCGTACAGAGGAGGTAGTCCTGACTACCAGCATGGCCCAGTACGGCCCATTGGCTTCTCCCACTTGGACACCTCAAGGTGACAGCATAGCCCCTGTCCTCCCAACAGCCACCAGCGTGACAGATGTGGAGCACATCCTGCACATTCCTGCTGTCATCCACCAGGCATCTGTTGGCAACGTCTCCTTGGCCCACTGCTGACCCATCCTGAACTCCAGAGGGTCCACACCAAGGACAGAGCAAGAAGGACGACACGGGAAAAGGACGGTGGGGAAGGCAGAAAGGATTTTGAGGAAAGAAGGAAGCCAGCACAGATCAGAGAGAAGATCCTTGTTGAGTCATCAGGTGACACAACTTATCAACATGAAGAGCAGAAATCAGTGGCTGCTGTCCAGGACTAAACACTCCACTCACACATGGCACTGGCCTAAGAAAAGTTCTCAAAACAGCTTTTAAAAGCAGAAATTGCAAGGCCTCGATGCCCTCCTGTCCTCCAGAAGTTACAGAAAGCAAAGAGCTGAAGTAACTCTATTAACTTGCCCTGGACTACTAGAAATACCTGACGAACAGCCAGGACTCTGTCACCAGAACCCGGAAAAAGAAGCTTAACGAGACACACAAGCTTAAGACAGTGTTTAATGTTTAGTACCTTTAAGTCCTCCATGCTCTTGCAGCAAACGCTCTTGCCCCTAAACGCTTCAGAGAAGAGTACCTTCCCTTGGTTCTTCAAGGCTGATCACCTAAACAAGATTTCTGTCAGGCCATGAAGTCAGAGTGACAGAATTGTCCTGCTCTGGAAGAAAATGCTACAGGACAATCTGTGGCAAGCCACGGCAAAACTCTAAAGATAAAGCAGTGCCCCAAATCTTCCCTAACCTGTCAGCCCTTTCCCTCATTATTTCCTTGACTCATTTGCCTCATGACCCTCCATCGAGCTGCAAGGCCACCATGGGAAGAGGATGCTTTGCTTCCAGGCAGAGCTACAATTGCTCCTATCAAGCTTACATCTTGACCATGAAAAAAATCGCATTTATCCCAAACCCTGCCAGAGGACTCCAGCTTTCAGCTTCCATTTGAGAAGGTTCCTCATGGAGCTCTCAAACTGTCCTGAAGCCCACCACCTGGATATCTCTACCAGGATGATACAGCAACGGCACGAGCCCAGGTGTGTGCAGATGCTGCCATCCTGCTACACAGGCATCAGTTCTGCACAGCAGAAATGCAAGCACTTTGCTTCAAGTAACATTAAAAAAAACCCCAAGCTTGGAAAGCTGCGCTGCCAGACAGCTCTGTGAACACAGCTTTTACCCTTCGTGTAAGTACAGAAACTTCCGCAGCTGAAGAAATGAATCAAGAAATACGGATAAAATGGAGTAAGCACTAGAGCTTGAAGATGTTCTCAAGTGCCATCTGGTTCTTAAGCACAGCCACTCCAGCGGGCGCACAGGTACTGAACTGGGCTGTTTTCAATTAGCAGGGTCCTCACATCAAAACTACCAGCGTCATCTTAAACTAATTGCTGAAAACGGTGTAACGTGGACTAAGGGCAGCGGTCTCACCTTCATGTAAACCACCCGGCACCCGCAAATTATTTCGGATTCACGCGAGCAAGGGGAAAGGCGCTGGCGCAGCGATTGCTGGGGCTACCCCGGCGCTCTGCCCCGATGCCGGAGCTGCAGCACGTCCTCCTGCAGCATCCCTGACAGCCTCTGCCTCACATGAGCGGGTTTTGTGGCCGAGCTGCTGTGTCCTCTGACAACTTCAGCAGCACGAGGCTCTCGGAGGACGACGTGCTGGAATTTAATAGCTTGTTGTTCTACAAACTGTTCGGCTACGTCACCGGCACGGGAGAAAAGCATTGGTGTTGCTTCTATCTGTATTTCAGCCTTTTGAAATAAAATATCACCTTTTTTCTTTCAAATCCAATTCCCCTCAATGAGCCCTCAGTTTTTTGTTTCCCATCAAAACCACAATGTGCACAGTGACTCGCCCATAAAAGATTGGTAGCAAACTCATGCAATGCTTGTGTAGATAGACTTGATGAGTGAGGCTAGAGATGTCCCATTTCTAAAGTTATTATTCCATAAGTGCAGTTTGCCATGCAGCAACTGTAAAATTCAGAAATATTTATTCAGATAAGACCTGATACTGATCTTCATCACATTTCCATTTTGGGAGAGATTTTTAAGGACCTTGCCCATTGTCTTCTCCCAATTACAGTACCAGAGCTCCACCTATAATGAAGCAAATCCCTACTATCTTTGCAAAAGCACAACATGTGAATCTGACTTCCACATTAATCCTTGAAAAAATGGCTACAGCCTATGCAGTGTTAATAAGGCAATTATCACGCAAGCAGCACATTTTTTTCTGTGATTTCCTAATTAACATGACTATCAACTGCTCATTAATAAAGCAGTTTCCTATGCTTTGACTTGCAGCATATTGTAAACAAATTTAAGATGCCATTTCCTGCTCCGTCATTTACATCACACTGTTAATTCACACTTGTATTTGTTTTTCCTATTTGTTAGTGCATTTCAGAGAAAACTGTACATCATGATGGGGAAGAAAAGCAATATTGAAAAAAACAAAGCCACAAAAAGCAGATTGGCGGATTACTTCCTATTAAATTATGCACCCAGGGAATTTTTTCACAAAACATGAAACTACATGCCAGTAATCTGGACAAACTACCTCCTCCTGCATCAGTATTTTATTTGCCTTTCCCCAACAGATGCTACTGACAGTTTACTAAACGGTGCATCGCTTAATACATTTAGTAGAGGAAAAAGAACATTTATTTTCATACAGATTAGATCATGCATGAACCTATGTTAACTGCAGCGTTTGGGGAAAAAAAGGGTTCGGTCCAGGAAAGGAGTGGGAAAACAGGATTCCTACTCGTTCTGATGTTAACGCTAAGCAACTTCCAACATGACACATTCTTCTGATTTGCTGTTTCCTCTAAATGCCATCCTGTGGCTAAATCTTCCAGAGCCAGCAATTTAACTATCCAGCCCTTTGAAATTACATGTCTTCGGTGGTACAGCTGTCTGCGACCGAGCACAATATGACTTTGATATACACGGTGTTACGCTAAGTGGCGTTTTTTAAAGAAAAACAACACACCTTTGCGCATTCCTTTCTGACTGACTGTTTAATGTGAGAAAACATTTCTGACTGAACTTCTGTTGAAGGTTGTGCGAGCATTTAAAGGCTGGGGAAATCGTTTCTTGTAGTATATAACCTGCACCACCACAGGCTGACTAATGAGTCAGAGAGTGTTGAAACCCTCAGGTCCCATAAACATCCACTAATGAGATGAAACAAGATCTAAAGTGCTCAAATGTTGATAAGTACAGAATGTAGCTCACGATGTACTCTTCACAAATTAGTGAAGGGTTGCTATGGCTCCTTAATGAAATGTTATTATGTTTTAAAACTGAAACCAGACATCTGGGGGGCGGGGGGGGGGGGGAGGAAATGGGAGCGAGTGTTTGAACACCGTTGTCTAGGCTTCCTTTCATCAGCCAGCTGAATTTGCTTACTTGTCCTGAATGAGTGGATCCATTTCTTCAGCTGGTGCAGTGCCTTGCAATAAAGCCGAGCAGTGTGTGCCGTCTTCCGCTCCCTGGGAAGTAGAAATCTCTGGTATGGGAGAGGAGGCTTCTGTAGGAAAGACTATACGAGCTGCTCTTTCCCGGCTGTAAAAGTCTCCTGTCCTCCCGCAGCGACAAAGGGCATCCAAAGGATTTGACGAACATGAATGTTCCAATATATTTAGCACATTCTCAAAACAACCAGTTGGATCTTAAAAAATTTAAGCACTGAAGTGTTGCCAATCACTTGTTTCAATGCTAAACTCGGATGTGAAAATACTTAAAGTTCTTTGTGTGAGACCACATCAATTTCTTTCCTTACCAACCTTGATATACATGCAGAGATAGACAGAGAGACAGACAGACAGACTGGCATACTTATATATATACACATACGTGCACACAAACATTTATATACAAAATTTGAGTGAGAGACGAGGGTGGGTCTGCCTCCAACTACAGCAAGCCCTAGGATTTCCTACCTCCTGGTAAACACTGACTTTTTAAACAGTGCCCAACACACACACAGCTATTTCCCTCCTGAGTGACAGAGCAATCACTGTATTACGAGCTTCAATAAGAACTAAATACTCCAGCTCTGGCCTTGGAGGCGACTCTGAAATCACTTGCCTGGAAAGTAACGGGTTAAACTAAAGGCAGGAGATACGGAGAAGCACACTTCCTTGAGCGAATCTTGAAAACGCTTCTCTAAATGCATCCTTTTAAACTTTCTTTTCAGAGGGTGAAGTGAGGGAGGACCACGCTGACAAAGATTAAATGAGCTGACATTCACTCGCCAGCTCGCTGGGACGCAGCGGCCTGCCGCTGGCACTGCATATCAACACCGCACGTGGGCGGCAGGCGCAGCCCCCAAGGGTGGCTTTGAGAACCGATTCCATCTCCCCTAACAAACAAGTACACAAACATAGGCCCGCTTTAAAGTGGATTCGACTTCAGTCGGTTCCATCGAATCCATTTAGTTCTCCCGCTCGTCTCTTCTGCCTTACCTGCGGCAACACCTCCGGCCTGAGCCTCCTCTCCCTCATGGGGACGCGACTCGAGATCCGGCATCGCTGTCGCCTTTCGAGGGTTCCTATTCCCCAAACTGAGGAGAGTTTTAATATTTCACACCGCCTTCTGCTGGCAACTCCGGTAATAGCTCTCGAGGGGAAAATTTTAAAAATGGAGACGAGAGCTGTACAGTTCAGACGCCCGACAGCTACTCCCGGGCTTGGCAGGCCTACAAATGACACGCCAGGGCCCGCGCGCGCGGCTAACGACCATCAGCCCAAATTGCAGGACCGGGTTCGAATACCTTCGTATCAATCATCCTGGCTGCTGAATCAATTGAACCGATACATCAGAGCAGAGGCCCGACCCACTTCTTAATAGAGTCAGTGAGCTATTTCTTACATTAATTACTGAACTTCCCCTACTAATACTTAGCTGGACGCAAAACAAGCGGATGACTTTCTGCGGCCCACGTTTTCCTGGGCGTCATTTTAGGGTGCTCTGGTGACTTCCTTCGACCTTAAAAACCTGAGTATGACTTCATCGTTTAAACGCGAATGTGAAATTGTGAAACGTGTCAGTCGATCTACTCAACAGGACCTGGCTCTCAATTCCTGGGCAGGAGCCCACCACCCCTGGCATCTGTGATAACGCAATATTTGCAGGAAGAATAACACATCAACATCGCAACGGCAGTGCATCTGATGAGATCTGAACATACAGCTTCCTGGGGGAGAAGTTCTGCATGAAAACAAGCACTTCAGCATGCAGAGTGAGAAATAAAACTTGCCACTCAAACTAATCATCATGGTAAAAATAATAGATTGGATTAAAATCAGCTTTACTCTTTCTTAATGATACTGTTTTCTTCCTCTAATTACAGTGTTCAAATCATATAGTGCTAGGCATGCATTTGCAACATTTTAAAAGAAGGATAAAGAAAAGCAAAGGGAAGAAAGTTTATGTATGTGTGTGTGCAGTAGTCTGTGTGTGTGTCTGTATATAGAACATACACGTTCTAATTATCTTTAAGTCATTCAACTACTGGTCTCAACAACCTGGTACTGGAAAACCCAGGCTGACACTACAGTTCTGTAATCAATATTCTCAGAGCAATCACACTTCTACGAGGGGAAAAAAAAACCCCAAACCCCAAAACATTAAAAGACTCAAAGTGATTTCAAAGTAAATGATTCAGATGATATATTATGTGATTTCTGTTTATTACTACCTACTCTTTCTGATTTTTAATACTGACATAGAGGTCTCAAGACAAGATTTCCAACCAATCTGGTCTTCTTCCATTTGGCAAACACTCTGTCTAATGGAGCTTGAAATTAAACCAGCTTTTTTGGTTACTTCCTGCTTTGCAAAATCCCAGCAGTGATGAGGGGCTCTCCTGTTCACAGGCTGCAGCAGAGGATGCCCAAAAGAAAAAAGCATATTATTGTCGCTCTCTCACATACAGCTGAACTAGTCTGCAAGTTTCAAGTCCATGAATGAGGCCAGTAGGAGCTACCACTTTAAAAATAGGTAAAATGTAATTGTATACAGTATTTTGATTTTCGCTGTAAATAGAAATGTTTGTGATTTATCTATTTGACTGCCTATGCTGGGACAAATGGTCACTACAAATGACAAAGCAGTAGATGTTGTTACCACCTCACCTGGAATCTGACAATATCGTCTTGGAAATCCCTGTCTCACTAGATTAGGAGCACATGTAACTTAATTAAAGAGACTTCTTCAACTCTTATTGAGTGTTTCAGTCAGTCAAATAAATGCACTCACAGATCTGCTTAAGTTTGTCTTTTTCTTCTTAAGGGTACTTGAACTTTTCCTGCATCTCAGAATCTGTTTGGACAATCTAATCTGCTCAGAGAGATAAAAAGTTATGCAAGCCATGTTTTGAAATGTCTAAGAAACACCTGACAGCCACAACCTGGACTTTTTCTTGTCCATTTGGGACATTACATATGTATTTAAGTTGGAAGTTACTCATGCTGAGCACTTAATAGATTAGTCTTCATCCAGACTTTTAGTTTTCACCTCCAACATAACAGTAATATCTGCACGTATGTACCAGCTACAACTACAAAGGATACTTCAATTTGATTTACAGTCTGGCACCAGGAAAAGTATTTGCTAATTTTGCCATTTGTTTACTCTGTGCCATCTGTTAATTCTGCATGAATACTTCATTCCACTGTTTCCTACATTGCAAACGTCTCCCCCTTTTCCAGTACACCCTGTGGTTTAGCGTTGCAAAGGGGCTGGGTTTTGCCGGAGCCATCCCTCATGGAAAACATTCCGAGTCACTGAATTTACCAGCTGTGCTCTTTCAAACCATACAAATCTGCTGTAGGGCAGTGACAGATTGACATTGTCCAAGATTTATACTCTATTTTCTAAACATTTCCTGGGAGATCATGACCTTGTTGTGGATTTTCTTGGGGGAAAAACTTAGCATTATTAACTTCACCTGATATGTAAATATATATAGATCAATGCGCCTCTCAGCAGACGATTGCCAGACTATTCAATGACTGCTTTTTTTGTACAAAAGAGACCGTCAACTTTCTCCTTCCCTGAAAATCTCCTCATAAATGTCTCTGATGGCAGATCGTTAAATGCTGAGCTGTGGCATTTCCCTGAAGATATAATTATAAAGCTGTGGGAGGAAAAGAGACAACTCTTTAGACACACTCTTCTTTCTTTTATGGCTATGTAGTTCAGTGGCTAATGTGTATATTGAATTTAATTTAATCACTTCTGTTATTTCTACTAGTTAGATAGCAGTCATTTCATTCAGACTTATTATTAAATTATTTATACAGGACCTTCTACTAGCTCAACTTCATTAACACGGAGTTAAAAGTTTATAAGCTCAAAAATAGCATGACTGTCTGAGGTCATGGCAAGAAAGCCGCAGTACAAGAAGATTACATTTCCATGCCAGTATGCATATGCCTGTATATGAGCCAGATGCCTAAAACCCCATCGCCACTGGAGATGCAGCACATGGCAGGCAGAGGAATTTGCAGAGCAATGCAATGGGGAGCCAGAGCCGAGCCACTCCCCAGGGTTCATTGACTTTATCGATCAAGGCTCCACTGGCACAGCAGATGAGACACATTGGCTGCATGTAGATACTGACATTTAAGTTAGTCTCCTATTGAACCCCACCAAAAGAGCCTGGAGTTGAGTCACTACTTAAGAAGTTTTGAAAAGTTTTTTTCTGGAAAAGGGTCTACTCTTTTCACTGAATCTTTCTGAACTTCTGTTTCCTTAATATTAACCTGAACAGTGTTCGAATCCAGGAGGAGTTTTTGGGTAATACCACTGTATTCATTTTTGCTAGGGGCATCACAGTCTGGATTTAGAAGCTCGAAAAGAAGACAGGGATGCTAATCCATCCCATTCACCTGTGCCATACAATTAATGTAACACAGGATTACCAATCTTACCTATTCAGCCTTCCATGACAATTTTCCCACACTTGCCCTACATAACCCATGCTATTGCCTACTTTGACTCCACCGTTCCCACGTACTGTACAGTACCTATCTCAAACCCATGAAGCACCTCTGAAGTGCTTTTTAATACCCTTAACTAGAAATTGGCTAGGTTCAATTGACAATGATTTTGTATCCCTCCATTTATCTTCACTGTATGACCAATTCAGTAATTATCTGTACTGCAGCCACAATTCTTCCCATCACACACGCACTGACTTGATAAAATATATGTGCAAATATCGCCAAAAATGTGAACTTTTTGTATCAAGTTTCCATCCACAGATCGTGGGAGTTGTGCAGCAATATTATAATGGAGCCAACCTATTTTCATTCCCAAATGTGTTATTCTGGAGTCAATCGAGTTACACCCAGCTACCAAAACAAGAACAAAATTTAGAGCACCGCGTTTTGGATTTCAAAGACTGAGATGTTTGCTAGCCATTTAGCTGACTGGGCATGTGGTTAGTTTCCATGATTTTTAGGTACTGTAATAAGTACTATTTTTACAACAGCGAGCTGCAACTATCTTCTTTCAAAAACCTGGCCACCTCCCGCAGCTGTCAGGAAAAGAGGTCAGAAGGTCTTGTTAAACTGTACCAAAACGTGTCATGTAATATACATAGTCATGAGAGATTATAAGAACAAGGGACATGTGAAAGAGAAAGATAGGAAAAGAATAAGGGCTTATCTACCTCAAGTTGTTATTTGACTTAGCATGATTTTAAATTAATCTAGCTAAACTAGTGAAAAGACTTTGTAAACCTCATAAACCATTTTTACCGTGGTTTAAATCAATTTAAAAAAAAACAGATTTAAGTCTTGGACACAGGAACTCGTTACCATGAGTAACAGATTTCTGCACCACAGGCAATCTGCAGTAAAGTGGAATATGTCATATAAACTGAAATAACACTGTCTGTACAGATGCTTGTTTTAATTTATCTGAATCACCTAAGCCTGTATGAAATGGAGACCTCCTGTGAAAAAAAAAGACCAGGAGGGGCAAAGCAACGGATGCCTAAGAAAAGAGCAGGGATAGTGTTTCAAATTATACAATACATGCACAGAGGTCTGCAGATAAACATTCATGTAACACAAATTTATAGCTCTGCTGAGGGCTCTTCATAACATCATAACACCAGAAGAACAAAGCTGGAGTGTTTTCTTGCCAAAATGGGATTTTCTAGCACTTTGCTGATTGCTTGTTTTTACAGAACAATCGGTTTATTTGACCAGTTTCAGTCTTTCTGCATTGCAGCTTCTGAACCTCACCTGCAGGAACAAGTGTTTGAAAACTTAGTTAAATATTGCCAACCACATCAAAGATCACTGCAGTCAGCTGAAAAATCGCTATTAACCTCGGTGATCTTTTGCGTGTGTGCTTACTGCACTCCCATGTCCAACACGTAAAGATGCCACTTTATAAAACACTTTGGAAGATTAGGAAAAAGAGGTACGAGAATTGAGCTGCTCTCCATCCCAAAGACAGCGTCTTCACATTAAAGATAATCATATTTACCGTCAGAGGTAGACAAAAGTAATCAAAGTGAGTTACTTAATCATTAAATAAAAGCCACCTGTAATCCTCTGTAAAGTGTCACCAAGATTGTATTAAAATCATACTACTAATACTCTTAAGAACAACTGAGCAATTCAGTTCAGAAGAAACTCAACAACATACACTACATGCACAAGCATCTTAGACTTCTGGATGTTTGCCATTTATTTCCTCTGCTATTTATAATCTTAATTTATAAATAATATAGATTTACAAAATTGATCAGCTCAGGTGGCCGGTGTTCTTTCCGCTTTCTAATTGCACAAGAAGTTGGAAGAATTAGAAACAATTTCCATGACATAACAGGGCAATGCCAACATGTGCCACTGCAAGCTTTTCTAAGCAACCTCTTTGCATTAAAAAATTAAACACTGGAAATCCCATCAGAGCAGGTTATGTCATAAAAAAGTTTACAAATATTTTTTCTAATATCCCTCTAACTACACCTCTAGCCCTGACCCCAATTCTCCAGGGAGTTCAACTGGACTCCT
The DNA here is from genome assembly GCF_964188355.1 of Buteo buteo. Lineage (NCBI taxonomy): Eukaryota > Metazoa > Chordata > Aves > Accipitriformes > Accipitridae > Buteo > Buteo buteo. The sequence goes on from NC_134175.1 coordinate 48,963,874, forward strand.
TTGAAAAAAGCATTGCATGTAATTTTTTTAAAAGCAAGTGAAATGTTATGGTCTGGCTCCCTGCCACAAAAGCAGGGACATTGAAAATTAAAAATGACATTCCTGGCTTTTATTCACACTACCAGTTTCTTTCTCCATCTTATGCAGCAGACTTGTTCTGTCACTGACCTTTGTGGTGCTGTAAGAAGAAGGAAAGGTTTGGCACAATAAATCATAATGTCACTTTTGGTGTAATTGTATACTTTTTTTTTTCCTTTAATCAAGGTGAAATATAGGGCTACGCTTTCTTTAGTGGGTTCAAATAAACCCTAAATCCCAGTAAAAATTAATTTTCTTGTCTGAATCGAATCCCCAGTTTATTTGGGCTTGTTCACAGCCAAATACAGTTTGGCAGAATAACACACAGAAAATTGGGTGCAGGGTACATCAGAAAATGAGCTAAACCTTTGCATTGCTTAAGCCCTGCCTATTGTGTCTACCTGCAGTAAAACATATTTTTAAATAAACCCTTTAAATACTTAGCGCTACATTATGAGCAACTTCATACTCAGTCTGGTTACTCCAGCCTGTTTTGAAGCCTGTTACCTTATTTCTGAGTCACAGCTCTACGTTAACTCCCAGCAGAATTTCACCTGGGGGTGAAATTGGGGTTAAATGAATTGGTGGAAGAATTGGGACCAAGACTAAATGCTATTTGTCCTTTAACATCTTCTCAAGTGTTTTATTCTATGAATATTTCATATAGAAGAAAAGCCTTATTTGTGCATGCCAGATAATCAAGGCCTCAAGGATCTCCCATCTAGCTGAGAAGAGAAGAAAATCTATCAGAACTCCTCACCAGGGAGAAAAGAGGAAAATGCAGCTCCAGGAACAAGAGTCTGAACGACACTTAAAACCGCTTCATCCTCCCAAACTTATATCCTTACCCAGCAGAAGAGCATGCTGCTGCACCACCACCACCACCAAAGCCCGAGAAGATCAATAGTGAGCGGGTAATTAAAAACATAGTTGTGTTTAAGGGACTTTTGTTGCTTGTTTGTACCTAAGTTTTCAAAATTGAGTCTCTGTATTTAAACCTCGTGTGTTTGTTTAATTACGAAAAGATGAGCAAGAATAGGCAAGCCTCCCCGATCAGCTGCCCAGGGAATTCCTATAGATACTGAGATCAAAGTCTTGGGAAAAGGGCAAGAAGACAATCCTGAACCCCCCGCAAAAAACCCAGAGGAGCTAGAAAAGAGGAGCAGCACTGACAGTTGACCTGCACCACAATCACAGGGAGTTTTTCACAAATTGACTCAAAGGGTCCAGATTACAACCCATTTTGCACAGATTACTTCTGGCTTTACTTTCTCAAATTTATTGAAGTGAGTTGGTTTCTTTTCCAACCTCTGAACAGACAAAAGATCACACTGAAATTCAAACTCTGGCTTGTATGATTTTAACCAAAGTCCATCTTCTGATGGTTTGTTTGAGACAGAACAATGCTGAGGATTTACACTTTACTGTCATTCACAAGATTCAAAACTCCCCACAATTTTTTAACCGATTAACTTTCAGTTTAAAGAATATTTCTAATGGCACCAAACACAAACATTATTTCAAGGGCAATGGAGTTTTGGGAGTTTTTTGCAAAGAAGAAGTAAATAATAGTGAAAAGATATAGATGTCAGATTGCATTGATCCTAGGTTAGAAATTATATTTCAATGCAAACTTCTCACACACCTCTTTCAGGACTGAAATCAGCTGTATGCATGGGAAAGGCTGTTTAGTACTGAATAGTGATTCCAGGTCTCATTAATTTGATCCTCCTGCGATACTTAAATACTACTACAGTATTCTCACATCCTCTTCCTAATAAACATAAAATAAATATATTTATACTTATTAGAAAGGGGATGTGAACATTTATTACACATTTTTGGAAAGCTGTTTATATATTTGCTAAACCAACAACCCCCATCATTTTTTTTTAATTAATAATGTGTGTCGCAGCCTTGTTATTTATAGGTCCAGGTTTTTCGCAAGAAAATGTTAATTACATTCACCAGCCATGAGCAGAATATATAAGAAGCAATTTATAAATTAAACACAGTAGTTTGTGGTTTGAGGAAATCAGAGCTAAACTGAAATTATGTTTAGATTCACAGATCAGAAATACGTACTGATTCACTACAGCATATCAAAACATAAGCAACAGATGGCAGAACACTACTGGGGTTTGGGGTTTTTTTGTGTTTGGGGTTTTTTTTTCCTTAGCACACACTTACCTAGATTAGATTTAGAAGACAACAGCGTCAGAGCTTAACAAGGATTTGGGAATAAATGTGTGTTTTTAAAATGTGGCAATTAGAACACATAAGAAGAGGTTAACTCATGTATCTGGTGACTGGAAAAAGAAACTTCTAGCTCAGATATTGGGGTAACTCAGTCCTAGAAGGCAGAGAGATTCAGAAGTTGCAATATGAGATTGACTTTTAGATTAAAAACACTGGCACGTGAGCACGGAAAAAACCTGAAGCCAAGCCTAACTATTGCCCAGATTTCCCTAATTCAGGGAAATATGGTAGAATTGTACAACAAAAAATGTTTGGAAGAAAACTCTCTACGCTGAGGCTACAGCTAGTGCTTCTCCCAAGTCTATTTGGGAATACTTCTCCAGTCCAGCCTGGGAAGCTACATTTCTCACGTGATACTGCTGGATTAGCAGCTAGTAGATTTTCTACCTTCAACCATGTCATATTAAACAGTTAGCTAAAATCTCGCAAATAAATACATGTACACATGCGCACACCCATGTACGTACGCACAGCCGTGCTTTCAACTGCCCGTATGTCAAACACCACTGCAGTCAATGGGAACGCCTTAAGCCATAAAGTAAAGCATGTTCTCAGAGTCGGAGCCTGAGTTGTTCCACATTTAGGAATAAACACCTGTGAAATTCATAGCAAATATGTGGTGCTATAAAACAGACATGCCTAACGAGACGAAAGCTGAAGTGAGGTGCCGTTTGCTCTCACAGCCCGTACCAGGTCACGATGGCTTTTTAATTCATCTCCTAAACCCTAAATTAAGAGGCTTGGGTATGCACTGGGGTGGGTGATGATGACCCTGGTGTCCTCCAAAGCATTCTGGAGGTCAGCTGCGGGACCCAAGGGCTGAAGGGTTCCCCTCTCTCAAGGCAATACACGCTTTGGGTCCTGGGGTTTGCAAAGAAAATTTCCTGATGTTTAGCAAGATGACAACTGCCATACTTGAAGTTCAGCACGTGTCTGTATGAGGTTAAAAAAATGGAAGCAAACCTGAAGTCCTGAACCTGAAAAGCTGTTCTACAGCATCAGAACAGCATCATGAACCCAGGGAAAACAAACTGTGGCACTTGAGAAAGCACTCAGCAGAGCTAAATCCCTCATCTGATAACATTTATTGGGGAAAAAAAGAAAAAAGAGAGAGAAACCCACCTGCTTTGAACAGCCTCACTACCAGAGAGGGAACTGCAGGTAAATTGACCTGCTCGGTAGGAATGAACCAGAGAGGTTAATGAAGAAAAACATTTTTTTGTGTCCATCTATTGGTCAAAAGTCAATTTAGCTGCTGTTCGGGTATGTATTTTGCAATACTATTGCAGAAAGGACATCTGTGTAGCGAATACCCCAATATCCCCATCTTTTCTATCTTGTGATAAGCCTTTTTGATGCCCTGGAGCACATTCTCCATCTGCCTGATAAAAGCCTTTTTGTACAGAATGCAGGTGTCCAACTTCATTATTTGCTCGTAAGGCTGCAATAATGCAGCAGCCTCTGACAAACCACTTTCCTCCCTGAGAAATGAAGTATGTGCCTTTACAAAAGGAGAATATTACAGAGAGTACCATAAACCGAAGAGGTAATTTGGGTTTTTAACTAAGCACAGGAGTTAGAATAGCATATTGACAGCCTCATCTCGATTTCTGGTGACCTGGAAAACATAATCGCTTTTTTGGTATAATAAACATAAATGTAAAGGTTTGAACTGAAAAGAACTAATGTTTCAGGAATTCTTCAGTCAGGAAAGAGCATTAGCACTTCAGGAGAGAAGGTGCAAAGGGAATGAGCAGCTATTTAAATGGGAGCAGCATCCCTTTCTTTTCTTTCCTGATTTTTTAACATTAGCATCCACAACAAAACAACCTGTATGTAAGTTAATATTGGCATACTGTCCCTGCTCAGAAGGCATTCCTGCTGCATTACAGAAGGCAGCTGGGTGGCACAGTAAATGTGTCATTTGCTATTTAACATCTCTGTGACCTGGATTTAAATTCAGAGTCGCACAAAATGAGACTTCAGTTCCCTCGGAAGGCTATTAAGGCACACACAGAAAGACTTGTGAGGCATCCAAAGCCAGCGGGAACGCGCTCCCCGCGCTCGCCCCTGCGGACGCACACCCTCAGAGGCCGCAGGGGAAGGAAGAAAGGCACCCAACTACTGTGAATAAATCTTCTGTTTATTTAAAAGTTTACCCACAATGCTTTCACCTCCCCGTGAGAAAAGACATTTGATATGTCGCTGCCTATCCTCCCGCCTCCTCACAGAGCTTTACAGGTCTAATTGTTTTCCTATCCACAAAGAACAAAAAGGAGAGCTGTGAAAAATTCAAAAATGTTATATTCTCTCCCTTAAAGCATCATTACCCACCGTCTACTGCATAATACTCCCAGCCTTGCTGGTGCATCTGCATATGAGAATGAATTGCCTGCCTCACCTTTACGAGGCAGGACAAGTGCTTATGATGAGGCTTATCTCTAAATTAAGCTCAAAACTCTCCTTTTTTATTAGTTTTACATCCACCACCTCAAGAGGATTAAAACTTCGGCATCGGCATGAGTCAATTTTTCTTTTTCGCTTTTCTGGGCTGAGTTATTACCTTTTTGAGAACTGGCCCAGCAAGCCCTGAGCACCAACGCACAGGTGAGTTGGCATCTCTTTACCATCACGTACCACAAGTGATGTGAACCCAGCACCTCTCGCCCAGCTCCTGCACCCTCCGTCCCGTTCCCAGCCTGAGGACACAGTTTGACCTTCATCCCACGCCAGCCTGGATCCCTGCAGCTGCTGCACCAATCCTGCCCTGCTCCTCCCTCCAGCTCCAGCTACTTGTAATGTTTCCAGGTAAATAAAGTTTACATAAAGTTTGATTTTTGCCATTGTTTCCTTGAAAAATGGAAACTAATCATTTTGTTTCGGATAGCTGAGGTTTAACCAAAGCATCTCAATTTGTCAATTTAAATCAAATCATTCCGTATTAATGTATAGCTGCCTGAACCGCCACGGGGTCTTTTCATTATTATTAAAAACTAAAATATTGTGAAGCGTTTCTAAACACAGTGAAGAGAATGAACTGAGTTGTGAGTAATGCTGAGAGGTTCTTGGGAAGGAAGCAAGCAAAAACACAGCTATATTTTTCAGCACACTTTCATTGGTCCTTTTACTCTTCTATCTAGAAGGTAGATTCAAAAGAGAAATTTAAGCAGGATCTAGATACCTGTCTGACAAGTGCTGGACCAAAATTAATTCTTTAAAATCTCCTTGGACCCCTGATGTCTGGATCTTGCAAAGTACCAATGGCCCTGCCAGCTTTCGCTGCCTGCCTCATTGCTGCCCTGCCCTGCTGCAGGGCCAGTACGTTATCCATTTTTAGCACAAACTGCTTTCCCCAAAGCACCGCATTATTATTTTTCTTATTATATGAAGTGTCTCCTGCAGCTCAGACAGGTCCCAGTGCAACCTGAGGTCTGAGAGCACCACACCAGCCTTCCTCCCCAAATCCAGGTATGAAGGTGCTACCTGCACCCTCAGTCTCGCTCCCGTCCTCCCACACTCCTTTCCTATTTTATTTTACTGACCATTTCAGCACGCTACGCAAAAGAAGAGCTCTCAGCAGGAGACCCTGTGGCCAAACTTTGGCCATGCCAGGCATTTTCTGCTGCCGGCATAAGGAGATCCCACACACCATGGACCTCATGTGGACCCAAGAGAGGCTCCTGCATCTCTCCATAGTTTGACTTTATACACATATGGAGTTAAACCTACATACTTGTCTATTTAGATCCTCAGTTTTATCTGTATTTTGTCACTGTCACCAAGAGTTACATGTGCTAAAACACCTACGAGCCCCAGGTTCCATCAAGGATCTCTTTCTGATGGAGTTTCCTTTATTTATTTTATTTCCCTGCAGAAAACACTCATTGGGATGTTATCCACTGCTTTATTCAATTCCAACAGGACTCTCTGGGACCAGGGAGAACTATAAATCGAATGCTTCAGAATAAATCAAAGCATAAAATTGCATTGTCTCTGGCAAGAAAGAGATTTGATTATCTGCATTTCCATACAAAGAAATTACAGGAGAACTTGCCTTTGAGTTTAAAGGTCTGACTTGTTCTCAGCTGAAATGTAGCAAGCAAACAGATATGTCCCTCCAATCTTATCCTGACAGGAATCAGTTTGAACTGATTTGTCCCCTCCCTGGTGACAGGGAATGAATGCAGAGCGCTTGGTATTGCAGATGTAGGCTATTTCGGGCCGTGCAGCAAATCGGCGGGGATTTTATGTGTAGCAGGAATTGAATTGTGCATCTCTCCCAAATGATGGGAAAATCACTCCCCATGAAGGTGAGGCTGTAGAAGGAATCAAGGCAGAGTACAAAGCACACTATAAATAAAGGTCAGCCTCCCTATATATTTTCTCCAGAGAAAGACTAAAGTTGGAGACATGTTGAAAACAGGTAATTGCATTGTCTGATGCATATTTGTAGTCTATAAAATCTTGTATTTCAAAAATATCATTGAAGCTAAAAATGGGCTATATAAGGATTAGCTATAAAAGTCAGTAGTTAATGATTCACCATAATACATGATTTAGCTGTAAGCTAGAAAAACATAAAAATAGCTCAAGAAACTAATTTCTTATGCTGTTTCAGGCATACGGATGATTTAAACTCAGGCATTTCCATATTTTTCAGATCCCTGAGCAATGGCATCTGATGAGAAACCGATCTGTTTAGACATTCTCTTTCTGGGGTAAATAACGACACTTTATGGCATCCTAGAAAAGATTGTGTAGTTCCATAATTGGTAATTTTGTACAGCTTGCATGAGGTCTGTGTCATCTCACAAATTTCACAAAGCAACTGCTCTGACTGGGGTGCTATAATTGATTACACAAAATTGCCGGGATAGAGAAACGAGCACGCTATCAATTACATTCATGGAAAATTGGTGGGACCGAAGAGCGATTTATAGCAAACACAACTAAACTCCTAATGGCAGAGACAGGTACAATACTCACATCTTAGCCTCCCTGTTAAGTTACAGATCACGTAAGAAGTGATTCTGGATCGACTGTGCCAGCAGATCAGCCTGGGGTAATTTCCAGCAGGATGGCACAGCTTTCCAGCATGTGCCGCAGGGAAAAGCCAGAGCTCGGCATTGAAACGCCTGCGTTTCGTTCCGTGAAGCTGAATCCTGCGTTGTTTCCCTGGCTCTCTGCAAGCGATGCCGGCCTGATACCACCTTTGCTATCGGCATCTTTACTCTCCTGGTCACTTTGTTCGGGAGGTACAGCCCCCAGCCATGGGACAAACTTCTGCAAACGCAAGAGCAGCTTTTAAATACCCTAATATTGCTCTCTGTGGGGGAATGAGATTTTTAGCCATTGAGTTCAGCTCTTGTCAGACTTACCTCTAACTGAGCAGAATGCCTGTGATTTCATGGGCTCAGATGATGAGCCTCAAATGAGCTCAAATGATTTTCCATATGCCACAGCAAGAGAGGGTCTATCCTGCCCTTATTTCACCACAGCAGCTCAAGTCCCCTAAGGACTCGTTCTGCTTCTCAGCTACAGGAAAGAGAAGATGGGACGGATGACATAGCAACAAACTTTTAGTTCTCCTCATGTATTCTGGATGAAGTCTGCACCTAGATCCAGTATTCTCCCGGCTTCCGTGTAGAAAAAAAACAAGCTTTCTACGTGGTCTTCTGAAATTTCACCATTACCATTAAAAAATGAAAAGATGAAAGATTTCCTACACAAATAAAAATGTACAGCCTAATTCATGTCTAACCTTTCAGACAGAAACGCTACTACGTGTTCAGACCACAGCCCTAGCCTCCTTTCCTTGCCATTGCTGGGAGCCCCATGCGTTAATTGAAGCCCTGCTATTGCAGAAGCCATAAGATAATTAATGAGCAGAACTCTGCTGAAAAACTCGTGACGAAAAACCCTAATGAAGAAAAGTCTTATACTTTACATATAAAGTGTATATATAATTATATATATAAAAATATACATGCACTTTTTACATATGCATACTTTATACTGGTGCACCTCAGACTGATGTCAGTAGGAGCCGTGCCTGTTTTTGAACTCAGACCCCAGTGTTTTTGTAAACACCACGAAATAACTGAAAGTGCTTGTAATATCAAATTCCTACACCAAAATCTTTTATGCAGCTTCAGAGCTTCCCATAAAGACATTAAGCACAGTTATAAAAAACAACAGTCTTCCAGGAACTACACTACAATGACTCTTTTCCGACAACAGTCATCAGAAAATCTCTTTAAGATGTTCGATGTGGTAAAATATGTAAATGACATACAGTTGCTAGGAGATAAAAAACTACATGAACTTGTGAAAACATTGCAATCTGCTGCCTTTGAATCTGCAAGGTCAGCTGTATTTTTCATGATGATAACTTATTTATATTGTCTCCATGCTAAAAATGAGTTTCTAGGCAGGTTACCTCTTTACTTAATGCTAGCTGACCTACTGTACCTATAAATTGGTATTTATTACAAGGCTGGTTAACTTCCTCACAGAGTTTACAGCCCTTTAATTACATTTTGCCAGACTAATTAATAAATACACTGTACACTACTCCTTTCTGCTGAAACAAGCAAAGGGTCTATATTCAACACTTTTGTATCCATTTATTTATTTAAGCATTTCATTAAATGTTAGATATGTCTCTTTTTAATGAAAAACGCTGGAACATGAGAATGAAAGTGTGGTTAACTGTCCAATTAACAAATCTAGTAGCTTACTCTGTCACTCAATGAATGATAATGCATTCCTCATAAATCAGGAAGAGAACTACTTAGGCATAGACCCTGTAATCAATGCTACAACCATTGGCTGCTCTCCACATAATCCAGCGCTAAATGTGCAGCATGATTTTATTCCAGTAACACATTAACGGAACGTACAACCATTTTGACTTTTGTAAATGGTCTAACGGCGTCGCGGCAAAAAGCATTTGTCCATTTTTTAAAATAAATGTATCCCAATGATGAATGTGTTTAGTAATTTTAGTGATGAACCAGCAACATGAACTAACTATGGGCTTTTAGTGCTTTTTCATCCCTACGTTTCAGACGGGCTCTCCACCAACTGAGGTGCGCTGGCTAGGATTCAGTTTTCATATGGATCTTAATTATTCTGTGTTTCCATGGATATTCTTGGGATTCCTTTACTTCGGCATTTGCAGAGGAGGATACTGCTTCTATGGGCAGCATCAGCTGCACCATTTGAACATAAAAAGAGAGCCGAAACGCCGTAGGTTGTTGGGGCAGCGGTCAGAGGCTTTATAGTATCATTGTGCCAGAAAGCTTGGAATAAAAGCAGCAGTTTTCCCACTTCCATCCCCACTAATGACTTTCAGGCATTGTCCTGGTCCGAGGATTTACCACTCCACTGTGGAAAGATGGCAACATTTCACTTCTTGGACTTAGTTATAAACCTTTTCTGATGTAGAGTCGTCGTGTTCTGAATGCTCGGAGGGTATTAAACAGGGTAAGCGCTAAAAGCATCTTGCAGGAAATAAAGCAGAAACGCGCTAAAAGACTTTACAAATGTATCGACAGGAAGCAAAGGGCAAGATACGTAGCTTATGTCACTTTTTGGTTGACAACCCATTTTTGCTGACGCAGATGCTACGAGGAAGCAAAGGAATTGGAGACCCCAGTGAAATGACATGTGGTACTGATATGTCAAACATAAAAGCCTGATGAATCCAGCAATTTTTTTCTGAAGTGAGCTCACTTATTTGCTAAGCAGCTTTGCCTGAGCTTTCACAGCTCGAGCTGCAGAGGAACAGTAACTGAATTATGAAAGATCCCCCTGGGATATATGAAAGGGGAAGAAGGTTCCAGAGTAGTGGAAGAATAAATCCTAAGTCTCATCCAAAAGAAAGAGAATAGGATAATCATGAAAATATTAGCAGGATAAGCGTGTTGAATAACAGCCAAAGGATCTTTACCAAAGTCAACCTAAGTAGGATTGAGGAAACATTGAAATTAGTAATATGTGGATTAGTACAGTTTCAGGATGAAATGGTGTTTATGTATCCAATCTTTCCGATCGCACAAAATGGAGAAACACTGGGAATTTGTGTGACCTTCTTTGCAGGAGTTTCTTCACTTAAAGAGATGATCAAAATGTGCAATAATGGAAAATTTCTGAAACAAGAGAAAACAGGTTTGACTCTGACTATTCTGCTGTACTGTCTACACATGTCCTGAAGCAGATAATTCAGATTATTTTAGAAATATAATGGAAATATAATAATTTTTTCCTACTTCCTTCTCTTCCAGGAATAAGTAATACATTTCCTAAGGGAAACAGCTGATGTACTGCCAGGGTGGTCTTGGCACTACCAGTAAAGGACAATCAACGCATGTTATTGTGAGAACTAATGGGAAATGGGAAGGCAGAGGAGAAAAGATGCATCTGAAATGTATCTGAAAGAAAAGAAATATTAACAAAGAAAACAGATACTCTTTAAAAAAAATCAGATTATTTTTGAGATGATGTGAAATGGAATCAGAGAAATTTCTCAACAAAGTCTCTACCACTGATGAAGGACCGAACATTCCCTCTGCAACAGTGGAGCTGTCACTCAGATGTATGATCTTACCGGACTAAAGACAAACCAGAGCTTTTAGATTTGTTCAAGCTGTACCCAAAGAAGACTTTAGTTAGTCGGGAAGGCACAATTTCATTAGGGTTTAGTAAAATATTGCTATCACTCCAGATCATGTCTTGTGAAAATTACCATCTCTCCGTAGCAGCTGTCAGCAGCGTAAGTAAACAAATGTAAAAGAAGAATTATGCAAAGACCGATAGTTAAGTGAAGTACGAGAACGATTACTTAACGTCAGTGGCCAAACATGTATGAGATGAAATACAATCTTTCTGACGTGTTTTAACAGCTCCAACATTGTTTGAGTGTTGGGGAATGATCATATTAAGAGCAACGTGCAGGTACCTGGCCTCATCTAATCTCAGGCTTCGTTACAAGCTCTGGTTGAGAGGACATCGTCATGAACTGCAATGGAACAGCCCAAGCAGTTTATTAATTCAGAAAACTAAAGAGTTCTTGGGAATGAGATGAGCCTCCATTTGTCTTCTCCAGACTGTCTCTACCACTCTCCCTTCTCTCATCCCCGCGAACGTGTCATCTCGCTGCCTTTTTAAGTGTCTTCGCTCTCCAGTCACCATATTTGATGGACATTGGTGTAGGATGAAGGTATGGTATTACCCTTCTGTCTTGGACTGGTTTTTTTACTGATCAGGGCATGTAAACAACACAGCCCCAGGGCGGGGGGTGATTAACGCATCGGTGTTAACTGCCTGCAGTTTTCAGTCTTGCGACTGTATCCCTGTGAGAGGAATATGCTGGAACTGAACGTATTTGGCATCAGTCTTCTTGTTTTAATGGGATAGCCAAGTTAAAACAAATCTAGGCAGAATGGTAAGGCTGGAACAAAAATCCACCAAATCCATTTTAATGCTTCCCATTGAGAATATCGTGAACATCAAAACCGGTGGTACCACATGGGTAACACCCGTTTCAATGGCTTTCAGCAAGTTCTCATTGGAAGCATCTTCTCCAGCACGCCAGCCAAGGAATCCAATTCACAAATGCCATAGGTTGCAACATTCCTAACTGATCGCACTATAGGCATCTGGGGCATGGATGTGAATTAAAATAATAAATGAGAAAAGACTCCTTAGACTTTCAGAACCTGTCCCTCTTAATGACCACTAAACTGACTGTAAGATTTGTGACCTCGCCCGATTTCACAAAAACATCTTTGCCCTAGTTTGCAAAAGTCTGCAAAATATAAAGATGCCATTTTTGTTTCCCCCCATTTCTTCCACTTAATAATTTCACTTCTGAGATTGAAATGGTCATTCTGTTTAGAACTACAAAGCCTTGGAAAGTTTTATATAATTATTGTACTTTTCTAATTAGGTCATTCACACCAGTGATGTTTTTTCCTTACTCCACCTACCTTCCACAGCAGGTCTGAGTTGTTTTTCTTTTTCCTATTTTTAAACAAAAGGCAGATTTAATACTTTACCTAAACAGACTAATTAGTTGGCTAGACGCTTGTAGGCTGACTGCTGAAGGAATAAGTAGATTGCATTTCATTAATCAAAATCAGCTTTAAAACCCTATTACTCATAAAACATTTACATTTTACAAATCAGCTGATACATTCGCAGACTACCCATTAGAGGTTTGCTTGTGCTTATCTAGGATTCAACTTCTTACCGAGGTTGCTGTGTTATCTAATGAGTACAATGTGTTCCAGTGACCTCAACAACGTGAAAATGCTGCCCTTGTTTAGACACAAATTGCTTTTCTCCATTTTACTTGGTGAACATGAAAGTGCTTAACACGCTATTGGGCCATGCATAATTTAACGTTATATTTATTATTCTCCTGTTCTGCTTATATGGACTTGGGGTGGAAAACTTCCCAATTTATGTACTGAACTCAAAGATAACACTAGAACAAAAGCCATAATACAGGCATATTAAGTAAGAGAAGGTTGTCTTTGAACAACCATTACGGGCTAATATATATGGAACTTTGCAACTCTGAGAAAAAATTTGTCAAAGGAGTTAAACAGAAGTTTTTCATTAGTTTAACTGTAACACCAAATATTTCCAAAAAGCAAAGACAGGAAAGGCACCCCTTAAAAAAGCACAATAGTTAAATTGCAGCCAACAAAGTATCGACTGGATTTCTTCTTTGCTTGCTAACAGCAGTGCAATGCTCTGCCTTAGACTTCCCGGGAGCCGTTTCCCAAATTGCTCGATCTCTCTAAATCTCTAAAATGAGAATAATAACAATTCTTATCTCCTACTCTAAAACGCTGTGAAGGTCTCTTGCCAGGTGTTTGTGCAAAGACTTCTACGGTGGCTCTGAGCTCAATTGAAGTCTCTGGACACTGCTGAAATTTAAATAAAATTATTCCTAGCGACTATTACCAGTGATCACCATCTCGCAAAACTTAACCATCAGCTGCCATTTGAATGGTCGGTTTGAACATGGCAATTGTAATTCACCCTATTCCAGAAGTGATTTCTATCTATAATTTATACAGCTATAAAACTTCAATGGCTCAGCCTTTCATCCTCCAAGTTTGCGATTCACCTGAACGAAAAGACACGGTATGCCCGACATTGAAAGGAAGTTGTTTCACCTCCGTAATGGCCTTCTTTCCTTCTGTCCTTCCTCCCAGGGCACAGTTTTAAAAGGATTTGATCCTATTCCCGAGGAGCTGTGCCGCCGCTTTCGAAGGCTGAAGGAGGAAGCAGCGTGGGCTTTATCCAGAACAGCGGAGGCCAGACTAACGGGTTGAACGTTACATCCTACTGCTACCTGATATATGCACAATTTTTCCCTCAAAGCCAAGCAAACCCTGAATTCATTACAATATCATGAGCTTTAAATAAATTAACACCCAGCTTGTGTCAGGACTCGCTGCGTGCTGAGCAATTTGCATTCTGTACTTCCATGGCTGTTTCTTCTCCTTTGCAACTCTCCTGTTGGCAGAAATCAAATCAGGACACAAAGGATTTCACCTAATTCTAATTCTCTACATCTTTTACTTGAACTTTGCTTAAAACTGGTATGAAAATTGTAAATTGAAGTTTTAATAGAAGTTGATATTAATCAAGGCAGAAATTAAATAAATCAAGTGTGACAGAAGACCCGTCAGACTGGACTGAATTTGGCTGCCCTAATGGCCTGGGTTAATTATCGGTCCCCCTTTCCCCAGGCAGGCTGGCTCATGCACTGAGAATCGCAAAGAGTTTGTGACTCGCCAACAGCATGGAAATCACAAAAATTCAATGCAGTGCTGAATGCTGGAGTATCAACATAATTGCAGACTCTTGGACCATTTCTGTAGCATACTTTGGTGCAGCCTCAATGTGTGAAGTGTATTATCCTCTTTCAACCAGTTATATTTTCTCACAAAGAAGCCCCGGCATATTCCGGATATAATTTAGAACTGAACATGTCTGACATTACTTGCTGCAGAGTTTTTGTATTTATTACACTCAGGTTTTCCCCACTTCAAATGCTTTTTACTTGCCTCGCTGCTGGCTGCATTAATTTGGTGCAGTCTTGCACAGAGGAAGGAAAAATACATGAAGGGATTTTTTCCTGCAGGTACCCCATACGTACCCTCACACGTTGCACGCATGCACAAGCATGCCGATCCCGTCTGCCCTCTGTGTTTCTTAAACAGAGAACTTTACAGTTCCTATCAACTTCTTGAATTATGTTACTGAATAAAATTATTTCCTATTTATGAAAAAAGAAAAATGACAAGGAAATAATAAATTCATGGTTATTCTTTCTGTTAACTTAGGGCCTAGCCTGCATTTGAGTAACAAAAGCTCAGAATAAGTAAAATCATTTTTTCTTAACTTTAAAAATAATTAAAATTATCCTAGCATACGACCAAATGGCCAAAGTACAAAAACATGCAGGTAAGTCTCAGTGTCCTGATGAGTCACCTGGGACATCATGCCCAGCACTCTACTGATGAAAGAACCATAACTTTCCAAAAAGAAAAAGGTGTCCTCAATTATTACTAATTTTAGGGATAAAACCTGTGCAAACCTCCTTGCATATTAAAATAACAAAGGTATTTAGTGTCACGACTCATTTCACAGCCAGCCCAAAGTTTCTTATTTCATCACGATCCCTGCATGCTATGTGCTCCTCCTGCCCCTCTGGTTTCCACCTGTCAGAAGTAAATTCAGAAAGGAGGGCGTATTTTTATGCCCCCCCTTCCAAAAACCCAGTAGTCACTGAACAGAAGAACTGCCAGGATTTGGTAACGTGCTGCTACTATCAACAAGGTTTTCCGATGGCACTAAGACATCTCCGTGACCATTAAGTCTTGAGGTTTTGGGGAAATATTTTCTGATTTATCTTGCTTTGAATTTAATTGAATTCAGTTATTTATAAACTCCGTTAGCCTCCGCCCTACTCGCGCTACTGTACCACGGGTCTGCTGATTAAAGATCCATCTATTCCACAGCAAGGTCATCTCACCCATGAAAGCTATTTATGTATGGCATGCAAGCTCAGGACATATTGATCCATAGGATGAAGAGAGATCATAGGGCAAAATGCCCTGACTACTTTTAGGTGGGTTAATTTCCCCCCCCCCCCCCATCAGATAAAAGGAAATGACTGCTTTAATACATTGTCCTGGCCTCCTTACTTTTCAAAGGAAAAGCCATATACGTCTGTAGGCGCTGCAGTTTCGCCGTCAGTTTTATTATACTACAGGCTTTACATTAGTGACATCAAGACAGGATCTGAATGCCGGCCATTAGGGCGGATTGATGGTCCCCGCTTGGCGTGCACAGAGAGGCTCCGAAATCGCCACGGTGCCAACGGGACTTCAGGATAGCAAACGCAAACATGCAAAAAAATACCTGACCCGTCCGGCACGGCTCTTCTTGTGAACCACTGGTATGGGTTTTCGTGGCTACAACGTCCAGCGCTGCGGTAAAACGCAGGTGAGCATTTCTAGCCTCTAACACTTTCAGTCCTGGACATTCAGCAATGGCTTGGCTCGTGACGTTTAAACGGTATCTAAAAACTATTTGCAAAAGCTACCCAACCATAGGGTGAAGTCGTCTAATAGAAAAAATATATTTAGCAAAAAGCTTCAGTTCTCCCATTTACCTTCTGTTTGCAAATAAAAAACACTTCAATTTATTTGCTGAAGCATTTCCATAAAATATTAAAACAACCACTGGCATCAATTTTTCTCCTATTGCATAAAAAAATCTGCAACTCTATACAACTCCAGTTAGAAAGCTTTTATTGCATTTATTTCCATAAGATAAAATCAGAATCTGCTCTCTTTTACAAATCTGATTGCTTTTGCCTTCTGGTCTGCTTTATCTCTTTAATGTTTATTCTTCCAGTCAGCACTTTGCAGCACTGATTGCTTCAGCTTTTTTCCCCATTAGACAAAACTTTTTCACAAGTCGCAAGCTCCGAGCCGGGCTTGGCGCTAGTACCAGTTCTTATCTGCGTCACGCAGGGCTGCGCCGCCCTCCGCTCGCAAGTAATGTATTTCTTAAATATCTCGTCATTTTTGGCATTCCTATTTATAGCAGCGTTCCCACTTTTCTCTCTCACGTGCTTAAATATCACTTAGTTTTGCTGGGGAACAGAGGGGTTGGTACCACAGCCGCCTCGTAGCAGGAGCGGGGAGCGGAGGGCGCCGCGGATCCCGCGCGCCAGGACACGAAGCAGCGGCTTTGGGACAGGGCGGTTCAAGAAAAGGACTGTGAGACGTGGCGAGACCGAACGCTTTGGGTGAGGAATATCCTCTCGTGCCGTCGTCGCCCGTTTTTCTCTGTCTGGTTACCTGCCTGTTCGGGGTTAAGTCTTCGCTCCCTGAACACCTATGCTGTTTCTTATGAAGCCGCCAGCTGACACGAGCCAAAAATTAACCTGAAAAAGCAATCTGTGGGAGCAGCTCTGCCATGGACCAGTCAGACAGAAGAGATACAGAGAAATTTTCGGGTGGGAGGAATGGAGAAAGATTGTATTGTTAGCCCCGGGGCCAACTCGTTTCCAGGCTTCCCGGCAGGTAACGATGAAGAAGTTTGTTGCAGATATTGTTTTATGCTCTGCAGAAAACATAGCACGGGTTTAGATTTCCTATAAGCACCTCGTTTTAGAGAAGCAGTAAATACTGTTTGAACCTGCACAAAGAAAGAAGTAAAAGAGGAATGACTATCAACAACACTGCACTTCATTCAGTACTTCAGTCTGGGGATGGGGGAAAGGTAACTAAAATGATATCACCTTCTTACTGGAGGCTGCATGCGGTCGCTCTGTGCCTTGGAATAATAAAAACCCCACCGCTTTCCCACAACTGACATTCATCTAGAGGCTTAGGCCCACGAAAAAATACTGTGATCGTGTTCAGCACAAATACGCATGTTTTCTGGCCCGAAAGAGGTGACGCAGATTTCCTCTTCCTACTTGTCCTCAACTTTATGTGTAGTGCAGCTATTTAGGGAAACTCTTTTCATGGTGAAAGGTTAATTGTCTTTTCTGTCATTAGCCCAAATGAAATTAAAAATAAAAGTTCTCGAGATGTTAAGAACTAAACCATCTGTGCTCTTTATGCTTATGGCAACCCATTGTTATCTCTGCTCGGAGGGAGAACACGGACCTGCTGTCTGATCTCTGTAGAGTTTGTAGAAAAAAGGATGGAGATGGATGGAGTGGCTGGCGCCCGCTCAGCAGACACAGAGGGGACTAATGGTACTCGACGCAAATCAGCGTGGTCCCCACGTTGCGATAACCACGGTTCATCCAGGAATGGGCTAAGACAAAAGTAAGAAACATGAAACCTTTCATCACGCCACACGTCTCTTAATGCCAAGGCAATAGGCACTACAGAAGAGCTCGCTTTGTTTTGTGAGTATAAAAATGCCTGACATTAAGCAGCTGAGCATCCACAAAGGGAAAGCCAAAGAGCATTTCAAATGCTCTGCTAAGTTATGTATAACAGAGCCTTCTACACTTGTTACAGGACATCTTTTCCCATGCATCTGTTTTGCTTATTAGTATAATGAATCCTTAATTTAAAAAAAAAACACAGAACCATCCAAGTACATGGCTTCCTTTGCACTTGCAGTGTTAAAATCACCACCGCCTGCGTACGTTCGGTATCAAAGCTCTCGCTGCTCTCTGTGAATGTATCTCAGAAATAATCCCTTGCATCACACAGCCAGTGATCTTGATGCAGAAGAAACACCGTCTTGAAGGATGTTTTCATTTGTTTTCATTTTCTCCTTTGTGTGTGAAAGAGCTACTGCTTACAGATGGCATACACCATGTCATGTTTGACTTTCTGTACGGTTGACTTTGAAGCTCCCATTCATACGACAGCCTTACAGAGGGAAAAAATCACTTTGACAACATTATGCATCAGCAAATTGAAACAAATAAATGAACGTGGCGAACTGTACCCCCATAGCCCACGACTCTTTCCTAGAATCAAACTTACGTATATCCCGTTGTTCAGAAAAGCTCCGTTAACATTATTCTCTTTATATATGCCTTCCAGCCCAATTTTGAAGCAGAAGGGATGAAACGACTGCATGAGTCTCACTGCACAGTATTTTAGTTTGCAGCTGGATTAGGCTGCAGCACGTGTAGGAGACAGGGGAGTTAGATGGCAGAGGCAGAGAGGAGTCCAGGACTTGTGAAGGAACTTGGGGTGAGCCATGGAAATGCTCTGAGCTACGCTTTGCTGGTCCTTCGTGATGGGGAAAGTCCTTCTGTCACTGTGAATCTGGATGAAGCTGTTCACCGAGCAAAGGGCTGCCACGACTAGATGCGTGTACGTGCACACCATTTATAAAAACTCTTAGGGATTATCTTCTGAACAACTTAGCCAAATTCCCCCAGCAAAATCTACAAAAATACGAACCGCTTATCTTCCTGATAATTGCAAAATGAAAAATAGATATGTTTTCTGCCACAGATTGTGCCAGAGCTTGCAATCTGCTCATAGGAAGCACAAAGTCATAGCATGGGAAGTTCTTCTGTTATCGTATCTGCATTGCCCTCTTTCTGTCATAACATTTCCGAGCCACTATGAATTTACTAAACTCTAAATTCTTGCTCCTCTATTACCAGCCATAAAGAGCTTAGCTTCATTATGCAACTGTAATTTTGCTTAATTTTTTGAGACTTCAACATAATTTTTTCATGCAGAATAAGAAAAGTTATCAAAAATGACAACATTTTAGTTGGGTTGAATGAGCTTATCTCCATCGCTCTACTAGAGTTACAATTTTTGCTGCCTAATGTGGAAACCTACCTGGTTTCTGTCTAAATATAAAAAGAAGGAGCATTTACTCTTGGTTTCACGTACGTATTTTAAGTAAAACAACATGAAGCATTCCAGGAACGCTCAGGTCTTTTCAAACTTAATTTGCATATGAGCTTATTGACTGTTAGTATAAGTAAAAATAACTTTACGTACATCTTCTAGCAACTTTTAAGAAAACCTTTAGTGTTTTGGGGAAGAAAAAAACCCAAATCTCCAATGTTTCAAAAAAAAAAATTATTGTAATAGGCTCCTGTTATTTATGGGGACACTTAAATTTCAGGTAAGCCTGGGGCCCACCCAGCTTGTTTAAGGGCAATGGTCTGGGTACACAGGGCACGGTGAAAAGCACGAGACTGTCTCAATCCATCTTTTGGCTAGTTCTGCAGGAGCCACAATTCAGTCTGCCTTGGTCTGCAGGATGCTTTTAAGGTCTTTTATGAATGCTCCATGCCACGGGTAGAGACAGCTCCTCTGTCACAGCACAGGGTGCAGACCTGGCCACAAAAATGACCGTGGTCTATATTTTGATTGAAACCTTGCCTTGAATCTTGAGCCTGCAGCTATGTCAAGCTTGTTCATAAAGATGAGCACGAGCTGATTAACACGGACACCTCTTCTGATGTCAACGGAGTGATTTTTATGGGTGAAAGCCTGCCACGAGCAATACTGCACAAGCACCCTCCAAGCCTGTACATCTTCCCAAAGTCTTGGTGCAGTGTTATTAAACGCTTACATTGCACAAGAGCAATTTGGCAGCAGAGGACATTTGTTAAAGGGGGATCGGCTTCAGCCAAACAAGTCGCCCGTCAGACTGGAAAACTTTCACGGAGCTGTGCTGGGGACACCACAGCCGATCCCCCGACAACTCGCAGGGGGTCCGTGGTGACCACCTCAGCCTCCCACTCCTGGCACCCCAAAAAACACGGCGAGTCATTTTAGTAACTAACCCACCCAGTTATGGGGAGCTGACCCCTAAGGGAGAAGCGAGGTTTTAATGTAATTTATTGTAATTACAAATTTCTCCTTTATTTTCCATTGCTAATGACACATGCAGGAAAATGCAGGTTTGTTTCTTAAAACCTTACCGTTCCTGATGCTTTTCGCCGTGTCTTTTAATTAGAAGCTATGACTGCTCATTCATTATCATTTCCACAGCACAAGGCTACAAGTAAATATAAGCTTTTTAGAACACATGCATGCGCAATGTCCTAACACTTCCCAGTGAATAAAGGGAAATGCTGGAAACATGTTTCATAAACAGAATACTCCCCAAAGTCTTAATGGTTTCTGGTTTAGTTTTAACTTGTCCATTAGCAGCTCTGAAAAACTCTTGAGGCTTCATATGCAAAAAACCTGCAAACATGCCTCTACAAGCAAAACATTAAAGCATTTTGAGCTGGGAAAAAGTCAGGAAGGTAACAGAGACGCATTATAATGTGCCATCCTATCCTTTCCATTTCTGCATATGCACTTTGCTTATACAGGTATGAGAACATACGTTTCGGGGTAAAAGGAAAGAGCAAGAAAGAATAAAAGTAGGCCATGATATACAAAGCAAGATAAAACACCTCAGTTTAATGAAGACTGTCGAAAACTTGGAAACTATCTTATAAAAATGAGGCAAATGAAACCAAACTGTTGCTCTCGCAGACTCCCTGTGCTAGGCATGCCTTTCCCCTCTTCATGTCCCAGTGGTTTTTAATCTCAGACTAGATAAGCAATGCTTCCCTGTCTTTAATATATCTTTTACTTTGTCTTCTGAAAAAGACAGACAATATATTTTGAGTAGGTAAAGTCTAGATTTTTAACTCCATTTGTCTGCTCTGGTTTTTGAACTAATATATTTTGAGTATCATCTATGACTATGCTGGGAAATTGAGACAAATTACTTTAACAGCCAACGGAAGGGCTGGGATATTGGACCTTCTTTTTCTGTATCCTGCATCTCTGCAGAGTTCATCTGAAAATGTGGTAAGAGCTAATTTAAGTGTACATAACACGCTAGGTAAGTTGTATTTACATTTTACACAAGTATTTTATTACTACTATTAAATCAAAAGCATTTGGGTTTTATTGTTTTTTATATTTGATAACGTATCATTTGTATGATCTTCTGTTTGCATAAATATAACACAGTCTTTCATTTTAATGGAATAAAAGTGCTCTTAATATGAACCTTCTTAACACCCCAAAAAAATGCAAAACACGGACTATATTTGTTTTACCCATTGGAACTATTTTAAGTCATTGTATGAAAATAAGCATGAACGCCCAGTTTTAAGTCTCCAAATAGCAAGCCAATACTATAACAGCTGGACCTGGTTTTCCTTAGTCTATCTGCTGGCAAAAAGCATGAGTCTATCTACTCCTTCACCTGAACTCTGCCAGCTCAGGATTTCAAATACTAAAACCTTCCCAAGAATTTAACACTTTTTCACCCTACCACATGCCGACATGGGAATTCACACTTGCAAAACCTGCACGTGTAGGTGTTGACTGCCAGGTACCAGACGAGAGAGGTGCCTGGCGTGGAGGTGTTACGCCTTCGCGCGGGTCTGAAAAATAACCCACTGCGAGGTGAGGACTAGGAGAAAACGAAGCCTTTGACCTGGCGCAGAACCAGTCACTTCTCCAGCTCCAAGTAGCCCGTTGGTGGTTTGCAAGACCACCAAAGGACACCGGCGGAGCAACTGCTATGCCTCCCCTGCTCCTCCTCTCTTCTCCTGGGAGGAAGGCTGCTCTTCCTGCAGAACTCCCAAACCACGCCGGGCTGGCAGAGACACTTAGATGTCCTCTGCAATTATTTTGACTGCATTATAAAAAATTGCTACATTGCAGGAATGCAAGTTTGGCCTCTCAAGTCCATTATGCTTTGACTGTGGAACAGTTGCCAGCAGTCAGCATTTGTGAGCAATTAATATAAAGCACTGCGAGATTCAAGATACCATTACTCTTCCTTCATTAGCCTTATATACTTGCCTTTGACAAGTCTGTGGTTGGCAAAATCTGACTTTTAAGAGCTTCTACGATACACAATTCTACCTTCTAGTATGTTGAAATTTCCAAAGTGCATATTGAAAAAACAATACATCAATAACAAGGAGCATCCTAGCTATCCTGAAAGGATTACTTAGTGAGCATGGAGGGGCTCACAGGCTCATGGCAAAACCTGACACAGGCGGTTAGGACAGTCCTGGAATACTATGCTGGTAGGAAACACAAAAATGCCACCTCTCACAGAGATGGATAGTTCTGAAGAGAGTCGATGACACGTTTAAAGGTAAAAGCTCAAATAAAGATGTTCCGACTAGTATTTCCCATATATTTTTCCTATATATTTTTTCCTATATATAAAGCAGAGATTCACAAGTGAACGTGTACCTGAGTCCATCATTAGTGACATGGAAAAACGTCTTTGGGAAGAAAGAGACACACAGCAGGCAAGGACAGAGAACAAACACTTGTCTGTTATTCATCCCCACCCCAAGTAGTGGCCACAGCAGATAAAAGTGACAAAAGATGCTAACTTATCATGCCATGTTCACCCAAAGCTTGTAATTCTGGGACTATTATACTTGTTATGTTCTTGTTAACCTTCTAGAACCAGTATGTCATGATTAATTATTAATGAAAAGTGGTTGAAGTATGTCCTTCGGGGAGTACGAATACTTTAAAAACTCTATTCCAATCAGCACACTCATTCTTTGAAGTACACGATTATTTAAGATAAGAATTTATGGCACAATTTATAGGTCACCTTGCAACTGGATATAATAGATTTTATTAGTTTATTTTTATTAAGTAATGAAGGCATTGGTTCCAACAGATAACGCAAGTGGCACTGTAGAAATGGGCAGTCATTATTTCCTTTTCAATATTCATCAAGTGTGATGTCTCACAGAAAGGTGCTGCAGATCCACAAGGAAAACAAATGAATGACAGCTAGTTTAGGAATCTGCATTTATTCCCCAGCCTTTTTACTTAAAGGAAACTCTTTCTAAAAAGGAAAGCATCATACTTGAAGATTTGCAAATCAGAAGAATTCAAAGTCTTATTTATTTTTTGAACCACCGTATCCTTTAAGTAAAAGGCATCCTTTAAGTAAAAGGCATTAAGGCAGCAAAGGCTGACCCTGTGCCCGGGGATACGGAATAGAGTATCAGGCAGAAAGAGTGAGGAGGAGTGGGCAAGATGCTGCTTATTTGATTGACAACAGGAGCAACAGTGATGTGTGACCTTGAAATAATGTCCAGAAAGCTCAAATTGCTGAAAGAGCAAAGCATAGACTCTGAATGTTAGAGTGTGTCTCTGGGCTGCTTCATAACATGGTTATTGACAGATAAGAGCACTTTCACATACAAAATTAGTCCCTCCTGTTCTTCCTTAAAGAACTGATGAGAATCTGTGCTACTGCTTAAAACTTATCTACACCCATCCTGCTGCCATCTGCCCCCATAGCCGCTTCTGTCTTGTCTTGTTCTCCGCAATAAGCTTTTGCTTGAAAACATGACTTTTTAAAATTAACCCAGAGACCATCTAGTGGGTGTTTATCATTACCGAGTGACAGTTTATCATAATTCTTTATTTCCTTTTTGAAAGACGCTTAAGAGCTTTACAAATTTTGCAAACAAGGATGACATCGCTGGAATACGGCGCCCATAGTGAGCTACTTGCCAGCCTCTTAAATGGCAAAGCGACACCATGCAACGCTGACGACAACAACAACAACTGCCTGGGCACATTCCTGACGGCTTCATGTAGGCAGGACAACAGTAGGAGCTATTTTTGGCTTAATCCTGCAAATATGTTTGTATTATTATGTTCTTCTTTGAGGCACAGATAGTTTATGATCAAAGACGGTGTCGGGCGATTTCTCCCTTTATACAGCTTTCCATTTCATCACTTATAATAGAGATGTCCATTTGTCCACAGTTGAACAGGGTTTTGTTGAATCACACTAAGGCTGATCAAACTCAGGCTAAAGAGAAGTATTATGGATAATAGATCACTGCCTCCTTCCCCATCCCTGAAGAACTTGATGTTTGAGATAAGAGATTCTCCTCATCTCATCTTAATAATAGTTAGCACTTTACAAGCTCCGCTTCAAAGCGTTATACAGACATGAATTGCCACAAAGCCCCAGTGAGATAGCAAGGTATTATCTTCATGTAAAAGATTTAAAAAAAAAAAGAAAACCCAAACCCAGTGAGCTTTAGTGACATCTCATGATGGACAGAAACTCCAGGTCGGAGCTGGAATTAGATCGCGGAGGTTCTTTGCTGCCAGTTTAATCTCTAAATATAATTTTACCCCATCTGCCTCCTCTGGATATTAACTATTTATAGAAGTGTTGTCTCCTCCTCCCTCTACCCAGATTCTTCATTTTCAATGTTACTAGCACGATAATTACACAAAATTGAACTATTAGCACCAATTTCTATACAAATCTATAAACTGTGAAGCATAGCCTCGGTGTCACATCGTCTAAAAGAGAAAAAGGGCACAATTTAATTGAATATGACTTTTCTTCTTTATCTAATTCATTTCATAACAACCTCATGGCACCAGTAATACTTCTTCTCTTTAACAGGAGGATAAAGCGTCGATTCCTCTGATCCCACCCCTGTGGCGCTCTCCTCTTGCAGCAGTAACTTCGTATATGATTGAGATTATCCAGCCAAAGCACAGGGGCAGTGCCAGGGACCGGCACCAGACCGGAGGAGCTCCAGGCCCTCGCTCCCACAGCTGGCCCAGTTGGCAGCATCTTGCATCTGGTGCCCCGCCTTGGCCACCAAATTTATCGGCAGTAGGGAAGAAAGCAACAGGATGATACAATTCCCCAGCCATCTGGCTATGGTGCTGATTTTCTTAACCTTGTATATGCTAAATAGCGTAATAAATTTTGAAATAAGGCTTTGAGATGGCTCGAGGGATCCTTTATTATGACAGGATGAGTCTGTTATGAACAAACGTTACCAGCTATATCTCACACATCTCCAAGTGTAGCTGCACCCTGTTATTTTAGCTCCAGGTTTTCTAGGTAAGTACCTGTTTCTGTAAACTTTTTTTGTTGCGTAACACTGCTCTGCGCACTCAGAGCTACGGCTGTAAAATAAACACATCAGTCTGGGAGCTGCAGCCAGATCACAGTCAGAGAGCAGCCTTCTCGGGGAGTCGGGAAACTTGAAAGTGATTTTTTGCTTTCCCCACTGATCCGACCCTATTACTTCAGCAGATGAGAAAGCAAGCAAAATGAATTCCCCTGCACGGTGAGGCTCTTGTTTCGGGCCAAGGTAAGTGGGGAGGCTGTGCCGTGAATTCCTCCGACTCATCAGTGCCTGAGCCTGCAGCTCACCGCGGGCTCTGCAGCATCCCCGGAGATGGGACGGCGGCGCGGAGCTCCTGGCCACGCGTTTTCCAGCTACCAGGTAGGGGCTTTCAGCTGAAACAACGGCTCAAACGTTGCCATCGTGGTAGGCAAGAGGCAGAGGGAGAGATGACAGAGAGAGGTTCTGGGTTTGTTTTTAATTCTGCCACTGAATTTGGCCTTGAAGAAATCACTTCATCTTCTGCTGACTCCATCCCCTACCTTGAGCTGTCCGGGTTAGAAACTGCCTGCTAACGTTTGCCCACAACACCTTTGGTTGGAGCCTCTTGGTGCTACCATAATGCTAATAAACAACAGCCGCTTCAGAGCATTGAATTGGAGAGAGAAAGAGAAGATGGAAAAAGTGATCCCAGTCCCTCCCAGTGACTATCCCAGTCCTGTTTCCGTACTCCACGACACAAACCCTTCGGGGCAACCGCCCAAACCAGCCAGCTCATTTTCTGAGAAGCTGCTGCTTCTAGAGCAACTGAAGGCAAAAAAAAGAGCCTTCCGTTCTTTTTACTACTGATTCAATATCTATTTTGATCTAAACAGAAGTGACCCAAAATCAGGGGACAAACCCATTTAAAGTCATCCTTTTTTTGTGAAGCACTTGGGTACGGTCTTGCTCACCGAGTCCCTTACAGAACTGCTGGTCTCAACTTTGTTAATGAAAACATTTTGTTCTTTCCACCACACCGCACAGGCCCTAAATTAATTCTCCACTGTAATTATATTTGTAAATTGTCTGAGTTAAGTTTGCAAACCAAACCTACCGAGAGGGGAGGAAAAAAACACATCTGCAAGCTCAGGATTGTTCCATATGGGTTTTTCCTTGTTTCTTTCTTTTTTTTTTCTTTTTTGGTTTTCATTATCAAATTCAAAGCTACTGTTCATTGCTACAGTACTTCACAATTAATTGCAATTAATTAACCTTCGAGAAAACCTGTAAGTTGCTGTTATAAGCTTCTTTTTTCCTGGTCTGCTTTTCTCATAAGACTGTTTTGGGGAGATGTTAGGCTAAGAAAGGATTAAAAAATCCCTGATACCAAGACTGAATACTAATTCGTTAGAGGTTTCATCTGAATTTCCCAGCTTAAGCTGCTGTCCCTCCTCTTTCTGAAAGCATCTTACCCCCAGAAAGCACAATCATGAAGAAAAATAAAGGAAATAATTTCTTTTTGTTGATATTACTTTACCTTTCCCTAACTAAACATACGGTACGGGTTCACAGTATTTCCATGACTGCTCTTTTCTAGAGAAAGAGCCTGATCAGCAAATACAGCCTTGATGGAAACCTGGCTAGGAGCGGAGATGTGAGGGAATCGGTGCCATTTACACATTACGGAGCCCACGGGGAGAAATCCTGCTCAACGCAGAGCCCAACAAGAGCTCCTCTGAAAGTGGGACACGATGACCTTTCATCGCATCTGTAACGCTGCGTACTAGGCTGCTCTTCAGCAGAATTGCCTGTAGATCCTCCAAACCAATGCTTTGCTAAAAATCGACTGTTTTGCCCGTAGGAGGCCTGATGAGCTGCCCCAGAGCTAACCTGTGTGCACAGCCCCGGTGCGGTGCTCCCACCCCGGGCACACGCTGAGTAAAAACACATTGAGTTTAAGGCAGGCTGAGTCCTTTACAGCACAGAGGAGAAGCGCGATTAATCCCGTAACGGGTGTTCTTCTACAAACCCTAATCACGACTGGCATTAGCTGGCATTAGTACTTACTTCTGCTGTCTACGGTATTCCTCTGGGGAAAAAAAAGTCTCCCGTTCTTTTCTCTAAGGGCTCAAACCTGCATGTGTGGTCCCCAGCAGTGACCACACACATCAAAAGGTGCACAGGATTTTCTACGGTACGGGGGGGGATGTCTACAGTGTATTTGGACTCCAATATTCCCAAGCATCCTCTGCACTGGTCTGTCAACAGACTAAGCTTAGGAAACAATTTCATCAGAACAGGGGACGTAGGAAAATGATCAGTTTTCTACGCTGAGATTGCAAGTAGGGACACTCCTCGTTTGTCTTTCTGAAAGAGAACCTGGCTTGCTGCAGAACAACGAGAGCTTAAGGGCTCCCAGACATGTTTTTATGTAAATCAGACTTCATGCATTATTTGAAGACACATTGTGGAATGTAATTTATTAGTGGGTCATTTTTTCCTTAAAGTTGAGATTCTATTTCATGGAAGACTGGCTTTTGTCAAAGCCTTTCTATGTATCTCAACTTCCACTACTGTTTTACCCCCCTAATATGAGCAGAAGGAGATGAAGGCTCATTAACAAGCATAAAGAAATTACATGAGACAATGCTATCAGTTTTAAATTCACCAGCCATTTCACCTAACCTCTTAAATTACGGTAGCCTGCACAGTATGCTTCAAAACCCAGGGGAAAACAGTTGCTAGGCACTCAGAGCTGCGCAAAGGGAAAGGAATCCTTCACCCACGATCACCGGCATGAGGACAATCCATCATCACAGCTGTGCCTGTCCACGACACCTCCATGGGGCTTGCCAAAGGTGTGGAAGAGTTAGGACAAGGACCCAAGGAGTCTCCTGAGCCATGCGGGAACCACCCCACATCTCAGCCGTGCTCCTGGCTTGGACACATCACTGCACAATCACAGAATCATTTAGGTTGGAAAAGACCTTTGAGATCATCGAGTCCAACCACCAACCCAACACCACCATTCCCACTAAACCATGTCCTGAGTGTATGGCACCAGAAATAAAACTACAGGAATAACCTAAATGGGAGAGAGAAGTGGGTAAAAGCCCACAGAGCAGAAGCACCGGAGGTACACGGAGGGCAACCGAGGGCACATAATTAGTGCTCCTCTCCGTAAGTGAAGGGCACTGGCATAGAGGAAGACAGTCAAAAGGTAGCTCTAATTTTTGTAACAGCTGGCCTGACCTTGTCAATGCATTTGTATTGCAGAAACAATTAAAAGCTCTGGTTTGGGATTAGGACTGGAGTATGCTAAGTGCTGTACAAACAGACAATCCCCACAGCAACGATTTCATAACCAAAGCATAAGGTGAGGCAGAGACAACAGATGGGTACAACAAAAGGTTAAAGCCGCACACCATGACAGCGAAATGATGATGGTCAGTGCCACAGTCAGCACCTACAGCACGCAAACGCATGGCTTGTGATTCGGGATGCTGTAAATACCACACCAGAGGCAAGTGTGAGGAAAGGACCGGAGTGTGAATGCCTAATTGTGGCAGGAGCTTTACAGAGCAGCCAAGAAAAAAAGCGGAGAATCACTGTAAGAAAAATTGAGTGAGCCTTGTGGGCAATGATATATAACTAAAGGCACAGGTGGTGCCAAAAGAGAGACAATGACAGCATACGGGTAGCAGGAGAACCCCTTAAAGATGAATAGTTGGTATTTGGTGACCCCATTTACCTCTGCTGTCGGGATGTCTTCTTCCAGACACACCAGCCCCTGCTGATGTCTTTTATCCATGAGGTTTTCACTGGAAAACGCACACTTCTTTCAATATTCAGCAGAAAGTTGCCACTTAATAATAGAAAAGAAAACCTAACTGCTCTAGCATATTGGTTGTCATTCTTTGAGACTCACATAACACCTGACTAAAAATCCATCTAATAGCGGCGCATTTTAGTCCAAAGGAGACTATACTTCCGTATAATCAGTGTAACTGTGCTTAGAGCTCAGCCTGTCAATATGGTCTTTCAAAAAAAGTATTTCCAAAGGCTGCTTTCAGACTGAAGGCTTTGGCACTTAACGCATATACTTTTCTGTAGATTTTTTCCAATTGTAGTTCCACAATGCAGCCTTCAGATGTATAAATCATGCAATCATCTACACGCATCTGTGGGGAGTTGATTCCAGCTTGCCTTTTGCAAAGGACTGCAATAATGATCTAGGGAGGGAAATCTACATTTTACTGTTTTTAAATAAATGACATAATCTTTACCTATAATAGCCATTCTCTTATCCTGCACATATAAAAATGTCACATGTACTGCAGAAAACAGAACCGCCCATCACGTGTATCAAGTTGGGTAGCCTCGGGGGCTAGTTTGGAAGAAGGGGATTTCTATCTTACATCTCTCACCTTCATGTATGTGTTCTTACAGGGAACTTTCTAACAGCCTTGCTCAACCAACACTAATCCCCTGGGTGTTTCTCTAACATCCTTCTAACTTGCATTTATAGCAAATGGGATGACAACTAATGTCTTCAAATGTCAGGTTTTCTGCATATTACGGAACAGCAGGTACCCCTGCACAGGTGACTTCTCACAAACCCTGGGGAAGAAGCCCAACATGCAATTTGATGAGAGATGGGAAAACCATACTGACACCCACGGACATCCGCAGCCTCTCCGGCAGCACATCATTAAAAGCACAAGGAACATTCGAAAGGTTGAACTGCTCTGTCAATACCTGGGCGATGGCAGAGGAAGTACTATTTCCAATCTTAAAAATCCACCAGCTCTTTTCAGGTGTGATTCTACCGAGGTGTGCATTTCCAAAACTAGTTTGATTATCCTATATGAAATTCACGCTTCTTAAATGTCTAGTTTGGGGATTTTTGAAGCATGTACTGCATGCATAGTTAACATTATCAAAATAGAAATCCACTGTTTTAGAAAGCACCCTCCCTTGCATCTTCTGTTCAGCTAGTGAATTGTGAATAAGGGAGGAATTTCATAATCAAGAGTGGATTCAATTTCTTCATAACATCTACTACCAAAGAATTACAGTCAAGTGGCTGCTTTCAGACCATTTAAGACAAGAGCTGAAGCCTACTGAAATTAGTGAGCAACCTTCCACCAACACTGGGCACAGCAGAGAGGACGGGAGAAGACAGAAGTGGCCACTCGCCGTAACGGTGGTGTCCAAGCTCTGGCTCTGGGAACCTCGGTTTGATGTTGAAAACGTCTCTGCTCCCAACAGCGGACACTTCGGGAGCACAATCTTCTGTAGCCTCTCGCTGGTACAATACTGTACTGATATTAATTGAGATGTATCGATCAAATAGCAGTGTTTAGCTTTGGAAAACATATATATAATTTCATGAGTCTTTTCTACCTGTAAGAGAGTGAATACAAAGGAGTGCTTCACTTAGTGCCCATCTCGAAGAGTGAAAAAGAAGAATAAGCTTATTCATTCCGGAGGGTAATGCCATGTTTCTCTACCACCTCTTTACTCAGCCACCTACTATCACCAGCCCCTGGGTGACCTTGTGGCTGTCCATAGCCAGGTTTCCCTCCCACCCCACGCTCCGACGTGCCCCCCAGCCCAGCACACAGGGGCAGGCAGTTAATAACGCCTCCCTGCCGCCGAGCCCGACCTGCCACAGAGGAGGTACCGACACTTTTTATCCCAGAGGTCACTCGTTCAAACCCTCGTCTTAGCCAGAATGGAGCCCCGAGAAGATGCACGGCCAGAGGTTAAAGCACAGGGCTGGAAGTCTGAAGACATTTATATATAGACCTGCCACGTGTCTTGGGGGAGTGTCGTGAATTTTGTAGCTCTGCAACGTGCTCCTGCAGAAACTGATAAAATGCCACGTGTTTGCTCCAAGAGTCGCTCGCCACAATACCCTCGACTTCGGCACAGAGAGCACCAAGGTCCAGGTGAAGAGACCATGAGTTATCTTCTCAGCTCTTCTAGTGCTTGCCTGTAATATTTCTCTGCTCTTTATAATTCTTAATAACCAAGGTCCCCAGTCCCTGCCAGGGGACAGGTAACTGTAATTCACCAAATGTATAGCTATAGTGACGGAGAGGTTGGGCAGGTCACGGCAGGCAGACCTGGGAACGGAGTCCACATTGCTGCTAGACCAACTCGCCTCCTACCCATTTGGTCTTGCCGGAGCAGACAGAAAATTATAAGATCACTGAATGGCCACCTAGCTGGCTGGTAGGTCACCTAATGATCACAAAAAGTGATCACGGAAGGACATTCATGAGTCTGGTTTTTTGCATTTCTGATATTACGCGCTGTACTTGGCATCCAAGGTTTTAACACTCATTAACAAATATTTATACAACCTGGAACAACAGGAATGAAGAGTTTCCTTGCACTGGGTGAAAATCCCAGAGGAGAAAAGAAGGACTACCATGAATGTCGGCTAATCACCCAATTAGCAAAAAATTGTATTTAAATTAATTCGATGAACCAGGCGAGGTGTCAAAAGGAGCCTATACTGCAAAATGAGCAAGACGTAGGTGAAACTGGAAGCTTATGGATCTTAGCACATGCTGAAGAACTTGTCCTATGCCATGGTTGATGAAATTAGGGAGGACAGCACATGAGTTTTTGTTCTGTTTATAGCAAGTGGAAGCTTGCTTAGGATGGCTTTAGAGTAGTTACGATTCAACCTAAAAATTGCATCTCTGCAGTGAAGATGCCTCTTTCTTGAACAGACAACAATAAAACTAATTAGAGAAATCAGGGTTCTCAGAAGCTTTTCCATGTTTGAATGTGAAGGCTTGAGTCCAACCCAAGCAGTCAGGCAGTAACAGGCATTGCCATCAAATGGATAATCCCTGACTCCAATAAGAAAGAAGTGTTTTTAAATTAACTTGCAAGTACATTCTCTTATTTGCAGAATTTAGTAATGGATAACTCATGAAGGTAAATTTTAAGCAGAGACAAGACTGTCACATGAAGCATTAGTAGTGTGCAATGCAGAATACTGTGAACCATTCTACATACCTTGGTTTGAAAAAGGACAGCCAAGTCCTGGTAGGATGATTAAGGAGGAGGAAATTAAAAAGAGCTTGGTCTGTTTAACCTAGCAAAATGAAGTCTGAGTCGGGATACAATTATTCTTTATAGGTACATTTGGAAGTAAACAGCAGGGAGGGAGAAGAATTATTTAACTTTAAAGGCTGATCCTCATACAACACCGAGGGGCTATAAATTGTTCATGAATAAATTTAGACTGGAATTTAGGAGATTTCTGACAATTTGCAGACCTCCCAAAGAAGCCGGTATAGGCAAATTGATTTGTAAGGAAGCTTGATATGTTCTTGGAAAAAATAAGATAGAGCAGATATGATCTTGGAGGCAGAAATTAAAGTTTTTGACACAGGATTCAGGAGTTTGATTTGCAGTGATTGTTCAGGTTTGGCTAAAGCAGACTTGATAGCCCGTGTGACCTTTTACATGGAAGTCCCTGATAGTTTGATCTCGTTGACCATAAAAGACAGCTGCACTGAGTGTCAAATGCTCAAGATCAAGAAATAGTTTTCAAGGTGAAATGCTGTTTCTCAGATGAAAGCGGCAGGTTAGTTTTGGAAGTGATGTTTGCTGGGATTTAGTATCTGTACCTTCTGCCTTTGTAAAGACATGATTTTCTCTCCTGTATAAGAAATTCTCTTGCTTTTAGTGATAAATAAAGGCAAATTGGACAGTTGTGTAGTGGTCATTTGCGGATCAAATGCAGAGGGGTTTTTTATGGTTACACGCACGTTTTCCACAAACATGATAATTAATATATGGAGCCAAATGATACTGGAAAATGTTACATTTGCCACCAACATTCTGCACGATCTAAAAGCTCATTTACTTTGATCCTGTGCTTTGTTCCTTTCTCGTTTTTAGACACAAATTATATATGAAAACTAATTTTGCTTCTACAAAAATGTCTGCATGTATGATGTTCACTACAAGTACTTTTAAGCAACCCCTCTTTCTAAATTTACTGACAAGCCCTTTAACTACATCCTGTAAAGGCTTTGATGTGTTAGAGAACCACTAAGGTTTTCCCAAAGACTGTCCACGACACACTACATTCTTTATTACAAATTACAAAAATTAAACTATAAAAGGGATGCATTTGCAAAAAATGCAATTTTTTTAAAGCTCAGTAACAAGTTTTGATCTCATGATTTACACATTTGTTTAAACTTATGTATCTCCCTAGTATTCCCATATTCCTTCTAAATCCAGCACTTTTCACCAAAACACCTTTAAATATTCTTGCATACCTCTGCACTAAAGACATTTTCTTTTCCAACGCATTTCAATATGGGCCATTGCCACAGTGAGGATTTTAGTGCAATCCATCAATCTCACTACATTACGAACATCAGTAATGACAGAAAAACCTTCCTGGAATTTTTTGCGCTTATTTGGAGAGGGGAATTGATGAATATCGTGGTATGTTTGAGCATAGCGTTCAGGAATTGATTAAGGCAACTAGACAGAGACGGCTGACCCAGGTATGCGATACCCCCTGCTAACCTCGGGAAGGGCTCGAGGACTGATCCTCAGCTGGTGGAAATCCTGGGAGCGCTACTGAACTTGACGGGTTATTCTAATTTCTGACACAAGATCCCTTCGTGATTAACCCTGAATGGGGAAAAAAAACCCAGAAAAAACTCAGGAAGAGGGGGAGCGACATTGACTTTGTGCCGCTCTCCTCTCCTCCAGCAAGAATGTGGGTCACGTTGGTCTGAAGGAGCCTCCTACACGAGCGTGTGTGCTGGATGTAACACCCATTCGTCTTCCCAGGTTTACACAGTCATCTTCTAGAGATCTTGTTCTTGCATTATTTCCCTCTTCTATTCCTTCAGCTTACTTAAAAAACGCGGAGGCACATAATGATAGAGATAACTCTCCTGTAACCTCCGCAGCCCGTTCGGCAGCTATCAATGTCAGCCTGTGTGTGTTCAAGGTCTGCGGTGCAGTGACTGACTAATGTGTCTGGTAACATGATCTAAATATGAAATTATCTACCTATCTACCTAAAAGGTTAAGTGTTAACATGTCGATAGGAAAATCTGACGTTTGCACCTATTAATATATGATAACATTGTAAGCTGCAACTTAAAAATGTAGGCATGCCTGCGTGTTTTATTTACAGGCATCTGGAAAGTCCACAGACTTCTATTATTTTTAGTACTGTAAACCAGATACTATAGCCTGTGAATTTAGAATAGAGTAGAAGAAAAGGGGGAAAAAAAGTTATGGTTCTAACTTTCACTTCAAATTAGGTATAGATGGATGTCAGTCTCTCATATGGGATACAGAAGAAAATATATTCAACATCATTTACTACCTGCTGTAGAAGGAGAAGCAAATTGAATGCAGCAGTAACAACATTAAAACTGCAACAGTTTCCAAGAACTCATCATTACAGAAAGTGCATCCCTTTCAAGTGTCAGCCCTCCAGCACTCTAGGTCCTTATATCACATTGTTATTACTAACCTCTGATCCTCCTGGATTCAACAGCACAATAAAGCAAGCCAATTAAGTAAGAACGGACCCATAGGTTTTTTTCTGCCATTGTGTTAAAGACGTGACATCATACCATCATTGTCTAAATATGTAAGATGAAGACCCTAATCTCCGCAGCTCTGTAGACTTAATGGAGAGTAGAGAGGGTCCTCCAAGGGCCAGTCACCCTGACTTCTCTAGGGAGGACAAGAGGGAGGTGGAAAATACAAGCATTGTTCTGCCTGCCCGAGCAGGAGCAGACACACCAGGTTTTAATTTTCGACCCAATTCTATTTCACCTTTTTAGTATCATTAATATTAATATTAAATACCTATTAAGCCAAAAGGTAGGAGTTGAGACTCCTTTACCTTACAATAACCACTTAAATAGTTTTGCTCATTCTATGTAATTATTAATTACTCTTAGGGAGCTCTATTTGAAACTGTTGTGATTACCAAGCTTACACAAAGCCCTAGGCATGCAGTAGGATGCATGGCCTTTCCAGAGCCCGTAAGTTAAAGGCCTGTGGTCACTGTCCCTGATAACGGGAGGCAGATAAACCCCTACAGCTCTGGCCACGACAGTCATTGCCGCTTATCAAGGAAAGGACGTTCATATGGAGGGTGGAAGGAGTCTTGGAAGACACCCAGCTATCCTCTTCAGCTGCAGGAAGTCCGCGTGCCGACTTTATCCTTAAAGCACATCCCTACACATCAGGTAGGGATCGTGTCTATGTCATCAGTAGCAAACACTAGTTGTGGAAAAACCCACTCAGAGCGGGCACATTTCACCACATTTTGAGAGATGACTAGGTAGAAAATAGCAACTAGATACTTAAAGTAGGATCAGGATTCATCAATACGATACAGCTCCTGTTAGCAAGAGCTGCACAGCTAACTGCTGCAAACCGCTGTTGACATTTACCACATGGTGTTTAGAGAAATACTGGAAAAAAGCTAATTGAATTGAACAAGAAAATGATGGGTTAAATGCATAGTTACCGTACAGTAAAAATACCCACCTTCGTATAAAGGGATCTTTTTTGCAGGCTTAAGAGCAGAGGCCTGAGACAACGCTTCCTCCACAAAACTAAGAATTCATGGTCTTATTTCCTCGCTGAAGAAGAAAACATCTCTCAGCACTTCTTTGCCATGGCACGCACAGAAAGTCCTGAACGTGGTCAGAAGGGAACGGCTCCATTTCGGAGAACGCGCAGGAGCAAAACGCGGGGACCTGCTGCAGTGACACCCGTCCGTGTCCCGTCCCCCCCCCAGCTCCCACCCATCAGGTAGGGGCACAACCCAGTTCTGCTGGCGCGGCGGTTGCCGAAAGTTGTCCCTGTTGCCTCGAAGTTAGGGAGGGAAAAGAGCAACAACAGACCTTGCAATGACCGAACTGAACACTGAAACACCGTTTGCTGGTTCCTGCTGGATTGCTATTCAAGAAAGCACTTTTGAGGTGTAAAATCTGAGGAGGTTTTCTCCCATGTTATCAGCCAAGCGTAACTACTCAGTAGCAGGTAATCCATGCTCAAAAGTTAGATCTGTTCACGGGATACTAGCTCTCGGGAGACGGTCTCTTGAAAAAGCGCCGGCTACCCAAATCAGAGCAATTAATCAGTTATTGCAATGCTACAAACTCCCTTCCATCACTAAAACGTTGCTGTGACACACCGCTAGAAACTGCATGCTTTTCAGTAGACTATTAATATCATATCACGGACAAAAAAGCATTAATCTAGAAATGGTTTAAAATGGGTAGGACTATAGGATCTGAACTAATGATTCATAAAATCATTTGCAGCTATTAGTCTACAAGGATAAGTGCTGCTAGTGCTTTTATTTCAGTGCTTGGTGTGGTACCATCAATTTAAAATCTATCTCGTACGCTGTGATGGATTTATGTGTGCTGTGGAACCCAGAGCAGCCTTGTCAAGATTTTAAAGTCTAGATTGCTATATACAATTACAGGTGTCACAATACGAAATAACAACCGAAGACGCTTAGAGAAAAACTCCGAACATTCCTGTGCATACCATGCGGGAAGGCAGTTGTTTAATATTCCGGTATCATACCGTGATTATTTCACTTGATGGAAGTGATATATTTTTACATAACTTGATCTAAGGTTACATCTCTCATGAAAATGATTTGCAGTCTTGAAATCCCTGAGGACAAGGAAAAGTAAGAGGGATATTTTTAATGGGCAGATGTCATTTCTATGACCGTCTCACCAGCTGTCGATACAAAATCCTTCGGCTGGACTCCATCTTGAAAAATCAGTTGAAAAGACCTTAGTTGGCAGGTATTTTCACTCTTAACCTTTTCCTTGAGTAGCAAAAAGGCAGAACTATGCAGTGCTAGGCGTATCTAGAAGTGTTTATATCAGGTAGGTGAAAACAGTCAACGAGCCGAAAGGATTGAGCTGGTTTAAGGACGAGGTTCTCGGAGGACACGCCGTGGTCCCCCTGGACAGAGTTGGGTCTCCGAGACCTCACAGCGCACACGAGCTCATTTCTTCCCTCTCCCCGGTGCAACCTGACAGCAGTACTTCATTTCTATCTGTATAATAAATTAGATAAAATGGTTGAGGTGCTGGGAGACTTATGAGCCCAAGGGATTGCTAACTTGATGAAGACTTTATTTTTAAGTCACTAATTGACATCCAATCATGGGAAGAGTAATGAAGAAATCATAGTTGTCTGGAGACCGCATGAGGCTGACAGACACGTTCAATCCATTTTCTGTAGGACAGACATGCGAAACACGACGCAGTATTACAATATACATTACTATACGGGGCAAGGGCAATTTTTCCAGGAGAGGGATTGAAGGGGCAGAGAGAGATGTGAATCATTTCAGCCTTTTCAATGCGATGGCCATGCAACAACTCAGAGGAATCACTTGTCTTACAGTAAGAGTACTCGACCCCCTTCTTACAAGCGCAAGGGGCTCTCACTGGGGTTTGGGGCTTTTTTGGACTGTTCCTATTCCCGGGCAATTCCTTGAGCTGAGTACGCTGAAAAAAATAATCTCCAGTGAAGATGGAGAGTGTACGTCTGGCAGTATAAAAACGGTAAATGTGGTTTCTGAGGACTTTAATTTAGCAATGTTTAAACTTAATTAAATTATTTGTATTGTACAATTAATTATGTTCAACTGCCTAAGCCTTGAATGAATATATTTTGCCTTTTAATCTAAATAAAACACACGCATAGCAAACCGGCAACAATGGAGAAGTCTGCAGCTGATGCCAAGACGAGCAGAATTGGAGACTCATGTGACCTTTCAGGAGCAATGCTGAAAAAACAAACCAACCAGAAAAAAAAAAAAAAACAACTGCTAAGAAATGAGAAAGTGTGTAAGACATTTTCTCAGAATATAGAGCACCTTGTTATTCAGTCACCGGGAGAAGTAAATGGACTCTAACGGATACTTTGAGCTGCCCGGGAAGTTCTTTCCACTGGCAGTTAAAGAAGTAGTGAGGAAACCAAAGCTTCCTTTGAGGTTCATCAGCTTTGTCCCTTACAACTTGCCCAGTGAAGGAAACCCAAAAGGACAGAGCTATTTAGCTGCCTGTTTTAACTAGCTGGTTTGCTGGGAATGAGCCACCAGTGATTCAGAGTTGGGCTGGACTATAAGAAAGGACTGAATGTTTACCTTGAGGCATATGAAAGATTTGGGAAGTCTCCTCTTTTTTTGAGTGGGAGGAATGAATCAGTATGTGCAGGTCTGCACATACTTTAAATTACAGAAGAGCTATATACATATACAACCTCATTAGCCTTTTACAAGAGTAACTGTCATTTTTATTCTAATATTATGACTGTAATGCTGTGGCTGGTTAATGCTTCTGATACTTAATCACAGAGTACAAACCATAACTGTTCTATTTCTAATACGTCTCTGACCTCTATCCTCCAGATGATAAACTATGTAACTGGTTTTCAAAATACATAAATGGCTGAGATTTTCATACACACTTACTTACAATAAATATTTGAAAATATTTTAAGAACTTACATTAAGCATTTCTATTTAGACAAAAATTTTGCAAGATTTAGAGCTATATATGAAGATATTACTTTAAAATTTTTAAGACTATTGGTAAAGACATGGAAACTCCCTTTGCATATTGTACTGTGCATTTCTATATAGGCAGTTAGGGGATGATACTAAAATGCCCTCTGGTTGCTCTAAACCAGACATCAATAAGTTTAATCTAAAATGTTAAGATCCGGTAAAGCCTTTCATTTTCTTAGGCACACTTGGATCTTGCAACCAATATTGATTCAGTGTTTGGGTAAAAAAACTTCTCTAACATCTCATTCACTTGATAGGTCCTTTGGGGCATAATATTGTTCCTTCTGCTATTATGGACCATTGCCTTCAAATACTGCAACATCTGTGGTACGTGATTACCAACTTCTCAGGCCAAATTAGTCCCTGGTGTAACTTCACCGAAACTCATCAAATTATGCCAGGGTGAGTCTGACTCTTTCCCTTTCCACATTTCTTCTCAAAAGTTATAGTGCAAATGGTGCAATCCTTCACCTAATGTTTTCTTCTAAATAACTAAGCCAAGAAATTTAAGTGGCCTGGAAAGAATCATTCAAGTAAAGTCCAGAATTATTATCATTATTATTAATTATTATTATTATTCTTTTGTATGTAATTCCTAGTTTTCTACACGGGAGCAGTCATTATAAATTTTCCCTATCTCAGAATGTAAAGCAGAAAACAATCAAATCGTTTAAGACTAATTAGAACTTGATATTTCTTTAAATCTTTTGGAAAGAAGCCTAATACCCTGGCTGTGCTTTCAAGTGTGGATTCTTTGGGAGACAAAATGAAGTGCAGAAATCCAGATGGGAAAGAAGAGGAGATGCTTCACGCATCCTTAGGGAGTCTTACAAGTCTTTTTAAAGAATGCTTTGGAAAAAACCGCTATATTTGGAACCATACAATAATTTAGGTTGTAAGGACCTCAGGCGGTCCAACTCCCTGCCCATACGAGGGCTGACTTCGACGATAGATCAGGTTGTAGATCTTTGTCCCCCACCATTAATCCCATCCTGGGGTCAACACTATAGATAGTCAATGTGTAGGAAGAATCTTTAATGGGTTGTAATTGTCATTAATTGGAATGGCTGGCTCATCAAGTGGGGCATCTTCCACCGCTGGAAAAGCGGCAGAAAATGTGAGTTATCGCAAAGCTGAAACGCAAAACCTGTGCCATGGCTGCAATGAGAACAGACCGTAGTGGAGAGCAGGATAAAAGAAATACTGCCCGGGGCTGAGTACAGCCTTGAGTGGTACACGACCAGAGAAAATATGAGAGGCTGAGGAAGGCAGCATTTATCCAGAGGATAAAGGAAAAATGAGAGAAATAAAACACGGCAGAGTGGAGAAATTTGTCAGAAATGGCAAAGAAGGATCACAGAGGAAGAAGAAAAACCTGGGTGTAATGGTGAGAAACAGATTCTCTGCTACACAACATGCACTGACTCCAAGCTTCTCATCAGTCCTGTTTTCTACAGATTTACAGCCTCAAAGAAGAAAAAAGGGAAACCCATAATTAATATGATCAATCTAAATATAGAGATGTATATGGCAAAATATGCCAGTCTAAAGTGATATCACAGGCAATCATAAATCTACCCAACACAAAGAGACCCAAATGGATCTGTTTAAGAAGTCATTTGTGCAGACATGTACAACCAAAAAGGTATCGAAAGAATTATAAAACCTTTGCATAGGAAGAGTATGAAGGTGAGTAAACAGCAAGGAGGAAACTGGGTTCAAGTCAGCCAGGACTTTGCACAGAAGCTACTGAGCTGCCATCGGAGCACTGCGACTCAAGTGGCACGGAGATTTCTGTCTGCAGACAAATTGCCTCGATCACCACAGGCATTGAGAAACTGTCCCTTCTCATTCTGCCAAATGATTTTGAATGGAGTTACAAATGAGCTGCTCTGATGAAAAAATCAGACTGATAATCGATAAGACTCTTCCTTAGTGGGCACGCAAGAAAGGCTTATAAAATTCACTCATACCGCAGTTTATTGTACCATAAATTATCATAATGATTTTTTTCCAAATAAATACATACTAAACACTGCAAACCATGCAATATTTGAGAAATACATTTTTCCAGCAAATAACCCCCACCTTATTTCCAGTAGATACAATTCGTATTATTGCTGTAAGATTCAGGGGTCTCTCTTCTGGCTACTGTGACATTTTAAGTGTTATTAACATAAATGAGGGTGGCTCACAATCACTGACAGGACACCAGCTCCCTGTTGTTTCATAACAGTGCTCCCATTCTACCTATATTACTTAATGCCGTCAGATACTTTCATAGAGGACTAATAATTATTGCAACCTTGGAATGATGGATAAAAGTAAGCTATGATCGACTAGGAATTACAGAGTTATTGATTAAATCAGGCTTCTGAAATCCAATCCAATGATTCATTTTCTTCATGGTATGCAGAAAATAATTTATCAGTCACACAATCTTGTCTTTTTAATATCTGTAGCGTAATTTAACTTTCGTTGTTAGCAGAAATCTTCAAGAGCAGTGTATGGCCTTGGCTAGCTATATCTAGAAATAAAGCTCCTTAATAATTTGTTAGAATTTACATACTTTTTCTAAAAATAGAATATATGCTATAAAATATGCAGATAATGTATGCTGAAGAAGATCCAGTAACTTAGGGAAAAGAAAGTGGAATAAAAGAGAAGAGACTTTCATTTAAAAAGAAAAAAAGATGGGGAAAATTAGCCTCTTAAAGATATGGGATGTAGAACAGAGATCCACAACTTCCTCATGACTTTGTGATGCTTCCATTAATAAGGCATATGAAAAGGAATAGGGACACAGAGAAAATGAGCCAGAATTGGTTTGCTGAAAATTCAAGTCTTCCAAACACCAACAGCAGATGCTCTCGATTTTTTTTTGACTACTCTGAAATGATCGTACCTTTTAATAGCATTTTTTAAACTCAATTTCACTGGCAGCAAGTAAGAGTTAACAGAATAATTTTTATAAAAACATTATGCATTTGCTTAAAATACAAAACTTTTTCATGACAAGCAGTTTGTCATACTTTTGGCAAGGTTATACATGATTGCCTTTTTATTTTTGGCTGTTACAGAGGCTAATGGCATACTAAAAATCTTCTTTCATGTACAAATTAATTGTGTCCTTTTGCAATTCATATTAGCCTGCCTTACTTTCCATTCCGAGGCTTTTAAAAGGTTTATATGGAACCAATGGATGTTCTCATTTATTGTGCACACCACTTCAATTACCCATTTTCCACAAGTTGAAAGCAGAAGGACTATAAATGCTGGATACAGCCCATTGTCAACATGTGGTAACTTGGCAGAAAAATTAAAAAAAAGTTCTCTTCAAAATGAAAAAAAAAAAAAAAAATTTAAACTCTCAGAAAGCTTCGGAGATTGTTGGCAAATTAATTTAGCAACTACAAAGAAGCGTGTGCTCCTTAATGATGGAACTGCATGTTAGCAATTTGCAAAGCTCCGGGTTTCACTCCTGTTTCTGTGAAAAATATATTATCCGTTCTTCCCTCGCCATTAACTGAAGTTCAGCGTCCTCCTTCTTGCACACCATTTTTTTGCAAAAGGGAAAAGATTTTCCTTGACACGCTAAAAAGCCTATGTCAAGCCGGAGCCTCGTTAAGCACGGCTGAAGAGCGCTGGTTGCACACGCTGCGTTGGGTGCAAACATCGCGTTGGCCGCAGAATGGAGCGTGGCCGCTCACCACGCTGAGCTGGGAGATCTGATGGACACGTCCAGCTCGTATCGCCGCATTTTGGGCTTGGTATACGGAGACGTTTGCCATGAGCTTGAGATTTTTGGAAGAGCTTATGGTATTTCAGCAAGCAGGCAGCAAGCAGGGGGGATGGCCTGAAACAGGACGACGACGAAGTTTGCCACCGCAAGCAATTCTGAAATCCTGAAATTTTGATAATACACCTCAACTCGACCCATCTAAAATACCTGCAGGAACACGCCATCGTTAAACCTATCCACAGACTTGGCGTCTTTGCAGGCTCACCTCTAGCACTGCCAAGTACTAACTTGTTCTCAAGCAGAGTGAAACCACCCTTTAATTTATGCTGGTCATTGAAATACTGCACCTTTGTAAACACAGCTAGAAAAGCTAACAAGAAAAAAAATCTATACTTAAAAGGCATTTATTCTCCTTGCATTCAAAGCACAAATTCTTCAGGCATATACTGACCACAGTAAAAAGAAAAAGCAGTCATTTTTTTCCTTTCCTTTTTTCCTAAATAATACCTTTTATGTTCTAAAGAATATTATTACTTTTTCAGCATTTGGTTAAAACATTTTCATGTGTTCCATAATACCAGGTAGACTAAGTTGCAGAGACGAAGAAAGTTGCCTTCCATCCAGCCACTATTGCTGCAGATGCATCAGCAGGAAAAATGGGAAACTGGATTCATATGGGTAGAAGGAGGCATTGCCTATCAACCCTGGCAATTATGGGTCAGGATATGAGATCCTGAGTAATAGGTAAGTGTGGTTTCAAGTACTGCTATATTATTATCACCTAGCACTGGGTTGTCTCATTTTCTATTGTCTGGAAACTTAAAAAAAAAAAAAAAAGTAATCAAAATGTATAAACATATACGTATTACTTCCTTCTCTTGTTTTCACCCTC
Organism: Buteo buteo; assembly: GCF_964188355.1. NCBI lineage: Eukaryota > Metazoa > Chordata > Aves > Accipitriformes > Accipitridae > Buteo > Buteo buteo. The sequence continues at coordinate 49,007,387 of NC_134175.1, forward strand.
ACCAAAAAAAAATATTTTTTGTACAAGAATGTTGACATTTTTAAGGAAGGAAAAAAAATAATCTTCTGTTTCTTTCCCTCTTAGCATTTCATGCTTTGTGTCATTTGATAATATACATGACTTGGTTTAATACTCAATCGTTTCCCAAATCCAATTTGACTACCTAACAGGGTTTAATTTACATGATGATACAATTTCTCACACCAGAAAGCATAGTAACCCTTCTTCTTTGGAGGTTAATGGTGATCTAGCTTAAAGCCCAAAAGATAATTACAAGGAATGTGCTTCAGGTGACAAAGTACTTTTGACAATCCCAGACTGTTGATAGCTTTTTAATTATACTTCTTCCCACCATAGGAAACAGTATGCTTTCTCCTAAATAGTTTGAAGGCATTTGGGGTTTATTTATTTATTTTTCAGTAAATTGCTATGCACTGTAATCAATATTTTAACTGACTGTTACCCCAGGCTTTGCTCTCTTTCTTTCTTTTATTTGGAAGAGAGATTAAACTTTGGGTTAATTTTTTTTTCCATGTAAAATGAAATACAAAAGAGCATCAAGAGAAGAATACAAACATTTATTGACTTGCTTCTTATCTCCTGCACCCATTTGATATTTTGTGACATTTAGAAATTGAAACTTTGCAGGATTTTTAGGTGCAAGCTTTGCTAACAGAGAAGGTCAGGCTCTTAAGCAACAAGGTAGTTTATGATTATTAAATATGACCAACTAAGAAGGAAAAAAAAGGAAAATCCCGTGGCTGGTTTTGCATACTACTGCGCTTCCTGAATATTCTTCTGCCCCTGCTTTACTCTGTGGATAAAAAAAAGGCTGTTTTGGTCAAGAGAAGAAAATAATTGTTGTAAATGGATGTGGTACGCAGCAGGAGCAGTAACGTGCAGGGTAGCCTTTTTCCATTTACTTTATATGCAAGAGTTGACTGGTTTTTATGCCACCGAAATTAGTTTCCCACTAGTATTTATGCATCTTACAACAAATTGTTTGTCACTTTCCCTGATTAAATGCGCTCTTAATAACACCCAACTTTAAAAGTCGTTTCAATTTGGAGCCTACAGTTCAATCATGATGCCTGCCCCTCCCAGCACCTCTTACTTGTCCTTAAATAAACACCTCTATTACTGAAAGAGAACAGCGGAAAGGTAAAACATGAGACCTGGATGTAAGCGCTCCTAAAAAAGGGTCTTAGAATAGAACCAAAAATGCAGAAAAACAATAATTGCTGTAGAAATGAATTAAAAGACTAACACTACCTGCTCCCCCAAACATTCACCGCATCTTTTTAGTCTCCCTGCGTGATGTTATTAATATGCACAGAGAAAATAAAGTCCTCTATCGGGGCACGTAGGAAGTGAATGAAATCAGGCACACCGTAAATCTTTGAATGGCCAGATTTAGACCAAGGATTTTCTTACTTTAGGTTTATGCTTTACTTAGCCCCATCTCTTGTTTAGCTCAGACTCAGACGAATTTCCAAGCCTTTGAGGAAATACATCATTTTACGGTAACGGCAGGAATTCTTACATCTGGAAAAGTACAGCTGTATCTAGTTCTGTCCTATTAATTGCCGATCCATGTAATTAATCCCTGAGGTACCACTGAGTACCTGAGACCAGTGGGTGGGAAGGACCTATAGACAAGTTTTTAGGGCTCTAGGATGAGGCTGTGCAGCTCCCGTGCCCTCGCCCCTGCGCCGGGCCAGCTTTACACCGCGGAGTCTTGTCAGCAGCTATTACAGTAGTGCAGCTCTGCCAGCAAAGCCTCCAAACATCAGGTTAAGTTATCCTAGTTTTTCTGTTCATTTTTACTTTTTTTTTTCCAAATATAGCTTGTATTGGCTTACTGAGTGACATAAGCACTCCGGAAAAAAAAAAATTGAAAAAAAATTTAAAAAAAAACCAACCTCCCCTCCAAAAAACAACATTTAGCTGGACCAGCTCCCCTTATGCTAGGGATTGCATAGGATCAGCTTAAAGAAGCCACAGCCAGTGTGTGTTTTAGCAGACAAAGCAAATGGGGAAGAAAGGCTTAAGCATAGTATGAAATTTGTGAAGAGTAATATTTGTTGATAAACAAATAGCTTAAGATACTCTAGCCATATGAAAGCTAGACTGGAGTGAACTCCCCCAACAAACTTCAAGGCATATCTTTGCTAAGGCTTTACCATATATTTACATTTTTGTCATAAATGACCTTTTATTTTATTGTGTGATGTTTGCCCTTATTAAACCCTAGTGACAGTGGAGGGTAGTATTTTAAAAGCATGTCATAGTTAAAAATATTCAGCATTTCTATTTCTAAAAAAAAAGGACCTTCGCATACAGCACTGATCATACTTCAAAAGACGTGTTATTGCCTAGAGTGCGGTTACAAGGAAGTGCATTATCACTGATACTACATTTTAATGTGAAAATAATAAAAAAAAACCTCTGTAAATATACTGCAGCTACACTGAGTTACTGCAGTGAGAGCCCTGCTACTTACTCCCTGTGAAACCCTACTATGTGTGGTGCTGGTGGAAATCGGAGTGGTCTTATTCTGATTTATTTGAAGTTTCAAGGACAGACTGAAATAGTAAATGGCATCTTAGATTTGCTCTCTTTTTCCCAGTATAGACGTATATAGGTTAATAGATAGATAGAGCAATTGGGACTGAGACACATTATGTAAGTTAAAAAAGTACTGCGCATAGGGTTTTTTCAGGGCCTCAACAAAAAGCACTGTACAGATGGCTGATACTGGAGTTCACGTTTCTCTCCTGACTGTAGATCAGAGTAGCACCTCTGCAGTAAGTAAGGCCTAAATTAGTTTCCACTAATTTGCTATAAATAGAGTAAATGAGATCCAGTTTAGTCCAGGGCACCAAATCACTTTTTTTTTTTTCTCTTCTTCTTCTCAGGTAGCCCTTGGATCCTCCAGCAAGTTTTTTTAATCACTAGTGAATCTCAAAACAGACTAAATGCATTATGTGAATTTCGGGAGTCATGAGTTTGGATTTGGGTGTTTTTCTCCTTAATCAGTCTAATCTAGAAGCATAAGGGCAGAATTATAAGTATTTCCTAAAATCCTTCCAGTTCTTCCTCTCCTCTGCCCTTCCTCTAGATATTATTCCCTCTTCATATATCACATTGTTAAATGCTTTGATGTGGTCATCACAGGCATTACATCTGATTTACTTCCCTTCTAGAGTTTATTTTCTGTACAGGTCAGTGTCTTCACATTTATTTTTTCTGTCACATTATTATCATGTTTTCAAATAACTTAATGACAGTATATTCAATGTATGATTTTGCTGCATCAAAAACCCCTTCTAAAACAGAAATCAAATATAATGGCTTTCAATGTCACTTCTTCCGACACCAGACAGTGGTGAAATCTGCACAGGAAGTTTTTATTCTCTCTAGACAGCTGTATAGTTAACAAGCTAAAAAGCTACATAAATAGTCTGGGTCAAAGTAGTATGTAGTGAACTGTATGAATAATATAGATTTCTAACTGCAATAGTGATTTTAATTTAAGGTATTTGTATAGCTGCTTTGTATTATTTACACAAAAAATAAAATCTGCATTATCTGAGCTCTACTTATTAAAAAATTCTTAAGATTCAGCCATTTACTCAAGGTCCTGCTGCAAGCTATACATTCAGCTCCAGCACAGCCTTCCCCTTAGAGACCAAGTCTTCCTCCGACCACCACTGACTAAAATCTTTGCTTTCCAAAGGTTCAGACAGGCAAGAAGCTACTCGGTGAAGTCTTTTAATAGGTAGGTAGTAAGAGCAGGTATTCCTGCTTTAATTTGTCACGGTTAGGACTAGGAGCTGTATCTGTTATTACAAACACCGTACGACGTAGCTGTACTCTTATTAAAAATAAAGCAGCTTGTTTTGTGGGTGACCAAATAGTGGAATAGTATCAGAAAGCAAACGTTTTGTGCAGGAAAGCTGAAGAAACAGAACACCTCTCACCCAACGTTGTCAGTAAGAAGAGGCAGATGTGCAAACTTTAATAAAGGCTGATTCCCATTTTCATTCCTATTTCAAACGTAAGGCTCACATCTGTTGAGCCACGATCCTTATGTCTGCACAAATCCATGTTTCAATCAAATTGCACCCTTTTTTTTTTTCTTCTTCTTCTTCTCTGCCATATGCATAACGATACGGTGACAGCTGAGAAGAGGACGGGCTGACACGTTCATCGCGGTGAAGGATGGCCTCCTGTCACCGCCGCTCTGACAGAACGGTCACAGCCTGAAAGGGTCTAATGAGCAAGGAAGGATGGATTTTGTCCTTCCTTAGTGAAAAGTTGCAATAAAGCCTTTTTTTTTTTCCACTTAACGCAGCAACACAATATTACAACAAGCAATCCTGCAGGAATCCGTTTCTTCCAGATACTCAGCGTCTATTTTTATGAAACCAAAGAGCTCAGTGAAACAAAGCAGCAAATTTCAGGCAGCTCCTTAGCACAAGAGAAACGTATAGGATAAATATGTCAAAAGGCAATTTTCACCCACGTTACCTGGAGAGGCCAAGCAAAACATGCAATGCTCCCTCATTCAAATGGCAAATGTAAACACCCACTTGTTTTCAAGGATACCCTTCCCGGAGCTGTTAAAGCCAGGAAAAGGTCATTTGTCAAGGTACGATCCAGTAGTACATCTTGTCCTTCTAATAAGAAGGATTTCTCTTCTCCCGTGACAGCAAAAGAGAAACAAGAGTACTGAGCTAAAATTTCTCAAATTGACAGTAACTATGACTTTTATGGGTGCTCTAAGAATATGATCTATACACTTGTAGTAGCTAGAAAAGATTTTGTAATTCATTTGGTACTGCAGAAGGCAATCCTTTTCCAGATGGAGTGGATTCGCTATGTCCTTATGTATATAGGATTATAACTGTGCATTATATACATACGTATGCATTTTGGTTTATGTGTTTTATATGTATAGTGTATGCCCATTATACGTAATAGGATATATTGCCTCTGTTAATGACCCATCATGTGTAGTTCCACCTACAAATCACGATTAATTTGTGACAGTAGGGGTTGCAGGGGTGGTAGAAATTAAAAACCTACATTGCCTGATAAAGCAGACAATTGATTCTTCAAATACAGGAAAGTTCTGAAACATTGTTAGATGTACAATCTCTCATACTTTTGCTTTTTCAATTAAGCAGCAATTCAGTCTAAATGCTACAATGAGTGTAGATGCAAGTCAGACACGACCAATGATTTTTCCTCTTCTTGATCAAAAAACCTCAATTTACACAGCATATTCAATAAAATGTAACAAATATATAATGCTGAAAGTGTTTTTACTAACTTGCTTGGTTAGGGGGGCATAGTATCATTTGGATTCAGCATAGTATAATGTTAGTCAAATCAGATGTAGAAGCACAAAACTAATACTTTATAGAACATAGATAGTTGAAGTCTTATTTTTGTTACACTTCTGGACAAGCTCTACATCTTTAAAATGTGCGTAAATTAACATTCTATGATTAAAAAAAAGTGGGTCCAAATAGTTTATTTTAGATCAGGCCTGTCCTTGTTGTGTTATATCGTCTTGTAAATGCAAAATAAGCCATTTAACAAGCATAATTTCAAATTGAAATCCTGAAACATAAAAAAAAAAAATTATCAAATGGGATGTTTCAGCTTTGCCTCATAGAGAAATTTTCCAGGACTTCACTCTGAAATAGTCCCAGCGTGGGATAACTTCGTACAGCCTAGCTGAGCTAACAGAGACTGTGGTGACTGGATGCAGCAGAGGTTTTTTAGTGGCTTCTCTGCAAAGTCCACGGTGGATGGGGACACGGGTGTCCCCTTGACATTTCTGCTTCTCCCAGCGGTTTGACATCCCATGAACTGGAGCCCTGTAATCCTCTTTCCTGGAGCTGTAGCCCCAGGTTTCAGCGTAGTTGCTCTGCTTGTTTTTTCTCGGGCATTGCAAAATGAGTTCAAGTAGAGCTTGTCCTACCTGCTGCAGTGTGATTTCCAGCTGTTACTTCGAAAAGAAGGCTACATTAGCTTTTTATGTGGAACACACGACAACTCCTCCAGGCTGCGAAATAGCCTCCTAAACCTCTCTCTCTAGCTACCAGCGTGTTAATGATGTGCAAGCATCTTTCCTAAAGTCTTGCTGAGGCTACCCAAGAGGACTAAATCAAGTCTCCGCAAATCTAAACTACTAACACCTTGCACGGCCGTCTGCCAATCGCGCCTCCGGGTAACAGGTTTTTATTCAAAATTGACCGAGGGAAAAAACTGCAATCGTGCAACCGAACTCCCACGTCTTTGCTCGTGAAACTGTGAAAGTTTGCAGGTGTTCAGGTTTCGATGGAGAGATGCTGAACCCGAGCTGCTGCACAAGTGGAAGACCAAGGATCGAGCCCAAATCGCAGGTCTCCAAAACGTGAGCCTGAGCTGCTCCAGAGGCGTTATAGAAATAATTTCAACTATTCCACTCTTAGTATCGGTAAAACCTGCTTTTGGAGTAGCTTTCAGCAGTGGAGTGAAATTAAATAGAATTAATTACACCAATTATTTGGGATACAATGAGCTTAATTTTTTTACAGTTCTTATGCTTACTAGTTTTTCTCATTTAACATTTTCCAGGGCGTTCGGTGTGGATGTTAAGTAAGTTCTTTACCATGCAAACAGTACTATAAATGCACACTGTGTTTTAAAATACAAACCATTACCTGATGATTTAAAGATCTGAAAATTCAGGCCCCCTATTTTGCAGCTGTTTCCAGGCGCAGAGAACTCCATTACTCGCACCAAACACAAGGGATTTCAGTGACACCATGGGTACAGCGGATCGCTATGAAATATGTCGCAAGCACTGCAGTGTACATCACTGCTTTAAGAGTATGAAAAGGCGGTAACCAACTAAAGGGAAGAAATAAAATAGTCAAATTTTATTTTGCAACAAATCCTGGGAAACAAGGGGTTTGCCTCTAAATAAGTTACTTGCAGATGTTGGTTTTAAGAAGGGAATTAAAAAGAAGAGAGGATGAGGGCAATATACTGCTCAATGTGTAAATTACTTACGTATACTTTAGTAACTCGCTATTACATAAAATGTGTAATTAAAGAGTTAAACTGCTTCCAAGCTTATACATATAGTCTAAATAGCCCATGTATCCACTGTGTTGAAAACACCAGGGGTTACAGAAAACAGAAATGTCTTAATCTTAATTGACATCTGCACACTAATTCTACCTAGAAGTGCTGCACGGAGGAGCCGAGCTGGATGGTGCTACAGCGAACCAAACCTTTAGCGTGGCAATTTCAAAGAAGTTTTAGGAAAACTCACAGACAGCTTGGCAAGTCGTTAATTTTTGCTGGAAGACTAACTACGATATTTAATCACCCTGTTGTCTAAATCTGAAGAACTCTTCCCTTCTCTAAGCACCTCCGCGGAGGAGAGGGCAGCCGGAGAAAGCAGAGGTGATGCTGGGGGACTGCCCGGGCTCCCGGTAGCCGGCAGCTCTTCTGCTGATCTGCAAGGAAATTTGTGAGCAAGCCGGCAGAAAACAATCAATTCTGTCTCAATTCCATCACCATTTTGTTGAAATCAAATTATTGCGGCTAAATGTTTCCGTCCTGACAATTTGGTCATCTTCTACTATTACGAAACACTCAAAGCGAGTAAACTCCCACCTGCGTTTTGCCTGCACTTGGAAATCTGTATGATTTGGAAGTTACCTCTTGGGATTATGCTGCTGTTGGTTTAGTACGGTGATTAGTTTAAAGTAACAAATGTGTTTGGCATTAAGAATAACTACTGCTGGCCATCAGGCTTGCGATAGCGGAGATTTTTGTTTTCTTTCAGAGTTAGTCCTTCATTAGGTGGAATATTGTGAATTACATGGGGCAGCTTTCTCAGGCTCAGACACTCTGCATGTATATTGTAACATGGAAATTGTCCATGGATATTAACATACTACATCAGTCAATGATTTGGTATTTTTTTGAGTACTAATCAACAAGCTGACTGAAGTCCCAGACTCAATTTGGTCCATAAACTCTTTTTGAAAGAAGAAGGTAATTTTGTCTCTATCATTATTAACCTCTAGCTTCCCTAATCCTTCTTGATGGATGGAATGATTTTTTTTTTTACCATTATTTGTAAACTATTGGTAAACAACCTATCTGTATTAAAAAAAAAAAATACCTTTTAACAGGACATGAACTGTCAAAAAAAATGTTACTTTGCATGAGAAATCATGCTGCAAACATGGTATGATTTGGTACAGAAAGGCCACACAAAAAGGAAAGTTCGTAAAACTTCAAATTAGAACATTCCTATTATAAATATTTTTGTGTACAATAGAAATTAATGTCTTATGATATTTTACCCTTTTTTTTTTACATGGCTCTAAAAATTAACGAAAGCCGTAGATGACCATAATCATCAGTGTACTTAAAATGTAAAAAATTTTGAAAAACTTGGTTTTCATGAGATTATAACCCAAATTTTGATAACATTATATAATACAAAAGTCTGGTAGGTACCATCTCAGATTTTGAATGTCACAGGTTTAACATCCTGAACTGGTAATGCTACATAGACATCTGCAGATGCATGAGGTGGTAAGGGAGGTGAGACTAGGTCTTTTTAAAATGTGTCTAAGAGCAAAAAGTGTGGAAATCAACAGCAGATACAGCGGAACGAAAGCAGCAATAACCGTTACTGTTAAGGGCTTAGTAGGAACAATATGAAACTCTCTTCTCTTCCCACACTCCCTACAAGGACTTGCAAAGAACCTTTGGCATAGCGCTGCAAATTAAGCCTGTTAACAAGTACGTATCTTAGCTTTTCTTTCTAATTAAATGGAAAAAGATTTCCTTAGGAAGCAAAGAGCACAGAAATGCAAATGGAAAGAACTGACAAATAAAGCTAATACCCTGTTTCCACAAACATCAAAGAGTTTCCTAAGTGACATTTTGTACACTATTGGGATTTTCTGCTGGTTTATCAGAGTTTTATTACTGTTTCTTGCTCTGTTTTAGGTACAAATCTGACACTAGCTATAAAGAGGAGCAGAGTCAACAGACCTAACTTGTAACCAACACGGCTCAGTCATTTATCAGATCTCTGATAAAGCAAGTAGAAGTCTCAACTGGTAGAATAATCTTATACCTGAGGTTTTCTACAGAGCATTTTATTCCCTATTTACAGTAACACTCATTCTTACAGGTATTTAATTGCTATTTTTGCACCACTGGAACAACAATTCTATCCATTTCAGATTTAAACTCTTAATTTGGCAACTTCTGGTTTGTATCTGAAAGAAAAACTCTTTAAACGCTGACGACATGATGTCACTGCTACCTAGTGTTTAGAAAGTACTTTATGGTTAAACATTAAATAATGGAATTTTAAAACTCCAACTTCAAAGTAATATTTAAAATACATTGCATGCTTTGAGAGATTCCTCCCTCATTTTGTTAACAGTAACTGTCGTATTTGCTCTCCATCCTGTACACAAACAAAATGGACTAAAGCATTTCAGCCTTCGACGAATTCTGCTATCCACGCAGCATACCACAACCCCTACATACTAATAATCAGGTTTGATTGACAGTTCTTTAAATTAATGGCATTTGGACAACAGTAGTGAAGATGATCAAGTTTAAAAACAACATAAAAATTAACTGGCAGAGAGTTCAGCCTGCTGTAAAAACCCCTAAGTGCCCCATAATGGCCAATATAAGCTTCTGTGCTTCTGCTGGTGTTTGAGTTAACTAGCATGTTAATTTATAGACCATTTTGCGGCATGGTATCTTGGCCAAGATCTCTCTCTTTATGGCTTTCCTTCCATAGCCTCTCTTATTTACCATTTAATAAAACGTCTATAATGTTTGACAATCAGAAGCCACCGGGAACTTTTCTACTGCCACCAAAAATTTCCTCAGGAGCGTCACCTTTGACACAAAGGTAGAGAAGAAAGAGTAGAGCGAGCCCTTTCTCCCCGCAGCAGACCGCCCCCAGCCGAGATAAGACAACGACCCTATTACTACTAACAGCGCAGGATCTGCAAAACGCAGACGAGGAGGTTTAACGCCGGGAGAGCCGAATTTGTGAGACTTGGCTTTCAGCATCCCCCCCCCTTTTACCTAGACTTGAATTCCATACAGAAAACACCACCAAGGAGCCCCAACACCAGCACTTCTCCAGTGCTCGACAGGACGGATCCACCTCCGTAACCCCGGTTTCGACCTACGGTTCGCAAGAAATGTTTCTGTTGTGTAAGCGCCGTTTTACGTTCGTTCTTCCCCACCGGCACGTGCGGGTCCATCCCGCCGGAGACACTTAGTTCACTCCAAGCTGGGCTACTGCACGAGACGTTTACTAAAACTGCTGGGGTCTGATCACAAATACGGTAAGAAACAAACTGGAAGAAACAGCAGACACAGATAGTTCAGCGAGAAGTCAGGTTGTTCTTCAAGCCCTTTGGACAGACGGCGAGGAACAGCTTGTACTTTTTTTTTAAACTTAGTTTTTATCTAGTTCATTGCTATTCCTAACTAATTCAGCTTTCAGAATTTTGTAAGCAATTTAAGCTCTGCAAGGTCACTATTTCCTAAAGGGATTTTAATTTTTAAAATTTTACAGACGGTTATTCAGTTCAGACCTGCAAGTTCATAAACAATTTTTTAAATCCATGGTTTACAGTTGTATTCTAATTGTAGCAAGATGAAAGAAACGGGCCTGACTTTTTTTTTTTTCCTAGCTTCAGGCAGAGTATTCTTCCTTTCAGCTATACA